>NC_048229.1:79702747-79742195 GCF_002007445.2 Ailuropoda melanoleuca
CAAGGGAGGGGCCTTCATAGTTGTAGTACACGTTCAGAAAGTTCATTTGTGAAAAGGGAGCTTTTAAAAACACTGTGTCCTCAAAGCTCATTCATTCACTAGGGGATCAAACAATGTGAAGAAGAGCTAGTGCTTAATAGCTTGATTCTGCACATTTAACTTAATTAATCCACAGCTCTGAGCTCCCAGCTCAATACAGTGTTTCTAACGACCATCCAGAGTAGCTCTGCAAGCAGAAGCAAAACCGACTTAACAACAAACCAAAAGAGCTATAATCCGTCGGCTGCTTCAATACGTTCCTGCCCCGACTCTGGCCACGCACAGAAACCCTTCACTGCAGTGACCGGAGCGCAAGCCACGGAGCCACAGCTCGTTATGTACAAATCAACTGAAAGTTTCTATACCAGCAGCACGAAGTTGGAAAATGAAAAATTTTAAGTCCTATTCCCAGCAGCCTCAGACAACATGTGACTTGGGAACACATATTAGGAAGAATGTGCAGGACCCCTACTCTGACAGTCACAGGACTGCCGGAAGGAAACGGAGACACCACCACGATACAGGTGCCCGTGGACCAGAGGACCAGCACCAAGCCAGCAATTCTCTGCAAAGTCATCCATGGATTCAACACCATGACAGTCCCGGCCCCACCAGGATCTCTGTACAAACTGACAAGCCGATTCTGAAATTCTTATGGAAATGGAAAGAACCCACAACGTCCAAAGCAATCTCGCAAAAGAACAAAGCTGCAGGAACATGCCCCAGTTCCCAGTAGGACTTACTATAAAGCTGCGGTAATCAAGACAGTAGTACAAACAACAGGGTCAACAAATGTATCAATGGAATGAAACAGAGAGCCCAGAAACAGACCCATTTACCTGGTCGGCTGCTTTCCGACAAATACATCCAAGCCACCCAACGGAAAGGAACAGTCTCTTCCACAAATGACACTCCAGCGACTGGACATCCATACGAAGAAAAGGAACCATGATCCCTGCCTCACACCACACACAAGAAATAACTCTAGACGGGCCACAGACCCAAACACAGCGTGAAGCTACCAAACTTCTGAAAAGGAGCCTCTTTGCAACTTAGAGATAGGCAAAGTCTTTTAAGACACAGAAAACAATAACCATAAAAAACCTGACAAATTAGACTTCACCAAAACCTTCCACTCAAATGGAGTAAGGCCCTAAAAAATCAAACAGATAACTGAGAGATAAAGATGGAAGTGAGTTAATGTAACAAACAAGGATTTTGTTACCACGGTGAGTAATCGGACTTGAGCTAAATACCGAAGCTGGCTTGTGAGGAGTCATAATCTTATTGACTTTGCATGAAAAGGTCAGAGTCATTAGAAATACCAACCAGACCCAATTACTCAGAACAAAGACCTTTGAGATATGTTCATTATGAAATTATCTCATGAGAATTGCATGCACAAGGAAAAACACAGGGGCCCAGAACATACAGGACAAGAGTAACAGTTTCCCCAAGCTGGCTCAGCAGGTGCTGGCACTGTGTAACCATCACCTGCATCTGCACGACGGCCCAGGACATGGGTGTTCACACCTTCCCTGCTCCACAGAGGTGTGGGGCTTGGAGAGTTTGAGAAGTCTCTCCAAAGTTACCCAGTTAGAAGCAACAGAATCGGTGCTACTCCCGAGTCCACGTGCTAGGTGGCCTTGCTTCCACCAGGGCCAGCGCGAAAGCCGGCAGGAGCACAGGAGGCAGGCGGCTCACACAGCCCGGTGGGCGGTACATGAGGAACAGCAAACTAACAACACATAACAAGAATTCGGAACATCTTCAGGGCCTTTTACCGGGCAATCCCATTTCGTACGACACAAAAACCAGGGAAGGTGTTGCACGGAGTTCAGGCAGCTACAGGAACACACCTGGAGGCCCTCAGCCTGGCACTCAGGCATTCACACACAGGGCCCTACTCCGTCCTCCAAACCCCGCAGCGGTCTGCAGGTAAATGTATGGCCCCATTTCACAGACGAGGACTGAGGCTCTCAGGGAGCAAGTCACCCGAGCAGAGGGTCAGGAGGGCAGCAGAGGGAGCACAAACCTCATGTCCCACCGCCAGAGAGCAGTGACACTCATGCAGTCACCCTATGGATGACGGATGGAACAGGCTTTAAAAATGAAGTCTGTGGGGCGCCTGGGTAGCACCGTCGTTAAGCGTCTGCCTTCGGCTCAGGGCGTGATCCCGGCGTTCCGGGATGGAGTCCCACCATCAGGCTCCTCAGTTGGGAGCCTGCTTCTTCCTCTCCCACTCCCCTGCTGTGTTCCCTCTCTCACTGGCTGTCTCTATCTCTGTCTAATAAATAAAATCTTTAAAAAAAATAAAACATAAAAAATAAAAATGAAGTTTGTAAAGAATTCTAATGAGCCTGGAAAATATTTCTGGAAGAACTAAAAAGCTTTCAAAAAAAAAAAAAAAAGACCCAAATTAGATGGCGTTAGATCGCAGTTACATAAACAAAATTTGGAGAAAAGGAGGGATGACAGAGGACAGTGTGGGGGCTGCTCCTGCTGGGGCTCCCACGATTGCCTGTTTGATGGTGAGAAGGTATCATTTCACAACATGCAACAAAGAAACAAAAGCAAGGCGTGTCCGTCAAGGAGTCCAATGCCTGAGCCTCTGTCACCACCAAGTGCAGAATGCACTGTGAGCAGGGCCAGCAGAGACCCAAAGCCTGGTCAGGAGGAACAAGGGATGCCCAAAGCATTGCAGGGGTGGGGCCTGGCCATCCTCCCTCCTTCCTCTCTTCCCAGTCTCTGCTCCTCCCCTCAGGTCCCAGTTTTCCAGAAGCCTCAGGTTGGGGGCTGGACAGGAACAGGATGGGCAGGGAAGATGGCGGCTGGGCCTTGCCATCACCTGTGAAGGAGGCCCGGGGAGACAAGTCTGGGTAGACCTGAGCGCCTGCCCTGCTCACAGGAACCCAGGAGAAGGGCTGCACTGTGCAAACCACACAGGTCACCCGGAGGCGTCATAAGGAGCAGGCCAAGGGCACCGCAGCCTGAGGCATCAGCCTGGACCTGGCATTCCAAAGTGGACATGGCAGGCAGAAACCCCGGGACCGGTGCTGGCTGGGAGAGTGGGAAGGCTGGAGAGCGCGACGCAGTGCGTCAGGCAGAGACCTGCAGGGCAGCTGTGGCCTTTACAGGGGAACGGGGGAGACTCACTGGTTCCCTCGTGAGCAGCACGCCAAACGGGTCTGGGGCCAGTACTTCTCAGAGTGCACGGCCTCCAGGGCTGGGACTGCCAGGGCATCCCCCACAAGCTCTCACAGTGCCTCGGAGAGCAGAGGGCAGCGCAGCACCAGGCTAACCCCTGGTGGCATGAGAGGAACCCCTCCTCCCCCAGAGGAGAGTGCAGTTGCCACCCTGTTCCCCTGCTAGCCCTGTTGACACCAGGAGCCCTCAGTTCCCTTGAGAGCGCCCTGTAGCCCCAGAATTTTAAATGAGCCTCAGCCATCAGAGCACAGGGCAGCCAGAGTGCAGGGCTCAGCCTTTCACCTCTGTGCGCAGAGCTATCAGGAACATGGTGATGTCCCCCCATGGCCTGTCCTCTCTCCCTGGGACCTGGAGCCATTCCACCGGATCTGAAAAACTCCACGAGAAAGCGAGGACATTTCTGGCTGACTCATGAGTCAGCAGGAGACCCTGTCCCCACGTGGCTGAGGGGCAAGACAGGAGAGGGACAGACAGAAAAGCAGGCGAGAGACGCCGGCAGCTGAGACGGACAAAGTGACCGTGGGGCCAGACGGCAAGTTCTCCCTCTGCTCTGCCCCGCGATGCAGCGTCTCCCTACCCGACCTCCCCCGATGGGCTCGGCAGGGGAAAACAGACACCTCTGACTACGCAAAAACTAAAAACAAAAATACTCCTGGATAAAAACAGACCATAAAGCAAACTAAAAGACAAAAACATGCAGAAAAACACTTGAAACTCACACTGAAACACTGATTCTCTAATGTGAAAACAAAGCTCCTATAAATCAACTAGAAACATACCAGCACCAGAGAGAGAAAGCAGCGAGGACGTTTACCAACAAACCTGTCACAGAAAAGCAGCCAGGGGAGCCCTTGGCCACGCCCCAACTCCAGCCTCCATCAGGGTCACAGAAACGCAGACTGACGCCACAGTCAGGAGGCCAGCAAAGCTTCGCTCCCCCCAGCGTGCACGTGTTCTTTAAGTTTCCACAAAGGACTTGTGTTAGTACTTTTATCATCAGAAAAAATACCATTCCACCTCAAAATCAGTGAGCCCACACACAGCAGCTTACGAAACCTTTTTCTGATCCCAGCATATGTATTTCCAGAAATACACTATTCGGCCCTTCTAAGGTCCGCAGCCGAGGAGTTTCTATTCGCTGAAAACACGTAAGCTGTGTGTTGCTGGGGTTAATGCCGACTGTGAATTCGGCCGTAATACCGGGCTTGCTAAAAGGTAACACGGAGGCCGCTGGGGGCAATTGGGTTTTGGAGAAAGGAGTAGGCCTTTGGAAGGCCGAGGCCTGCATGACCACTCTGCCGCTGGAATGATGCGGGGAGTTGCCTTCCGGAAACTTCCCTAGCCCAAACAGCCACCTTGTGATCTAAGAGGGGCAGGCACTGTCCCTCAGGCTACGTTTAGCGGACCTCCTGGAACCCACAGATTAGCATATCGTATCCTTTCCCTTCAACAGATCCTCCCGGTTTCAGTAAGACCCCTGGTCACACATCAGGTGCTTGAGAAACAGTGATAAGGATTTGTGAGTGTCCTGAAGGACCGATAAAAAGCAG
The DNA here is from genome assembly GCF_002007445.2 of Ailuropoda melanoleuca. Classification (NCBI taxonomy): domain Eukaryota; kingdom Metazoa; phylum Chordata; class Mammalia; order Carnivora; family Ursidae; genus Ailuropoda; species Ailuropoda melanoleuca. The sequence goes on from NC_048229.1 coordinate 79,707,544, forward strand.
GAGTAAAGAAGAGCAAACGGTCTTTGTGTCTGAGCGCTGACCCCTTGCCTTCTCTCTTTTACAGCAAAGTCTGGAGTCATTTTCATCCATTGCTATACGGACTGCTGGCCGTTCCCGGCAGTGTGTGTGACCATACCTGCAGTCTTCAGTGCCAGTGTTGTGAATGAAAAATGTGTCTGCATCATCGTCACCTTAACAGGCCGTGCACGTGAGAAAACAGGGCCTCATCTACCTTCGAAGGACTCCAGTGAGCACCTGTGCGCACTCTTCAGACGCAGACATATCTGCGTATGGGTTTACGCTACATCTCCCTGCCATCTGGCTAACAAGGAAGCTACTGGACGCAGAACCTGGGAAATACACAGCCAATAAATATGTGTAAGCTCAACAAGCAACCTGCATTTTAAAAGTTCAAGTTTTCCTTATGAATGTTTTGAAATGGCAGTATGACTTGGATCCTCAGAAAAGGAACACTCCAAGGCACCGTGAAATCACCGTGCCAGTAAAAGGAAGTCCAAAGAAGCTCACAGGTGTGGTTCAGAGACAGGCCTCCCTGCTGCACTGCCAAGACCTGGAAATCTCAGCCCCAGGCCCATCTGTGCAGAGAACAGAGAGGCTCCAAAATAGCCCCCCGGTCTCCCTGCAAACTCACATCCAAGAAGAAATCTCCAGCAGCACATGGACACTCTCGCCAAAGGGGCGAAAGAGAGCCGATCAGAGAGAACAGTTTCTCTCGGTCTCGTTCGTTCCGAGGGGCAGTAGGGAATGAAAGCCTGTGCGCATGGACACGTACACGGGATGCCCTTCCTGCTAGAAGGGTCAGACGCACACATCGGCATGAGCCGGGGGGAGACAGCCCTTCGTTGGGGGCACACTGGTGATGTCAAGCCGTTTAGCCTCACGCCTGCGCCATGTGAACAGAAGGGGTACGGGCTCACCTCTTGCCTCCCGCCAGACATCCTGTGGTGGTCCGTCTGGTTGCACTTGGTGGAGAACTCGTCCTTCTTCACAATCTTGAGTGTTCACAACAAAGAGGGGAACCAGTCAGTCACGGGCCGCACGATCAGCCTCTCCCGCACCAACAAACCCGTACAGAAGCCCAGGAGGCCACCGAATCGGGCCACAGAAGGGAGCTCAGAGCCGCCCTGAGCACGCACGCACTTCTCAGGGGCAGGTGCACGTGCGTGTTCCCAGGAGGACATCGTAACAGCAGAGAAAAGGGGCCGATGCTTTTGTCGCACGTTAGGCAACACACGTGCTTACTGGGGTGGCTGTCTGCCAAACCATCATGAGAGACCAGTGTCTTACTCCAAGTTGCAAAGAGGAGACCAGGGGGCAGTGAGGAATCACGACGAAAACAACCAGTTCCAACTGAACGCAGAATCCCCAGGGGGTCCCAGCAAGTGAATCTCCAAAGGGCTGCCCACAGCACCCGCACATCGGTAACGCACCCCAGGGTGGGGCTTCCCCCATGCTCACTGCTTGGTGTGGACACAGGTCTGCAGCTGGGACCACAGCCACTCAGCCAGCACCGGACCCTGGCTGCCACTGAGACTGGGCAGGACAAAGCAGCCCGAGCCCCTTGCCTGCACACGGCTGCCACAGCTCAGGCCCCAAGCGCTCACCTGGATGTGGCCGTTGTGGGGCCCTCTGTGGCCGTACATGCACTCCACCGTGGCAGACTTTCTCTCCATCAGGTGGACTCTGAACAGGGGCTTGAATCGCATCGGGTCGTCCACATGAGGGTCGTGGGGAGGCAAGTACATCCAGCCAATGATGAACAAGCCGTCCACCTGCGGAGAGGAGAGAGGGCACAAGTCCACACGAGGCTCAGGGTGAGGTGCCGAGGAAGAAGGTCCCCACCGTACCCTGTCCGCGAGGACCACCCTCGTCCCGCACAGCAGTCCCACTGAGACTCTCAGGGCCAGGGAACATCGCGGTGCCCCCATCTAGCACACCACCAAGTGCTTGTTAACTACAAGTTCTCAACTGTAAACAGTGACCGTTGCTGACAACACTGCATCAATGCTGAGATCTTCTAAGACAGCAGAACCGAAATGTTCTCACCAGAAGGAAAGAATAACATGTGAAATGGAGGATGTGCTAATCCGAGACAGCAGGAAGCCTTGCAGAGCGTGCAAATACCAATCACTGAGACGTACTTGTCACGCACCTTACGAGTTTACCTGTCCGCTACTCTTCAGTAAAGCTGTAAATAAGAGATACATGCCTGCACCGTTACTTACAACAGCCAAGACGCACAGACGGCCCAAGCGCCCACCGACGGATGAATGAAGAAGATGGGGTGTGCAGATACCATGAAATACTACTCAGCCACCAGAAAGGATGGAATCTCGCCATTTGCAACAACATGGATGGAACTAGAGAGTATAATGCTAAGTAGAATAAATCAAACAGATGATTTCACCCATACATGGAATTTAAGAAACAAAAGCAGCAGAAACAGATGCTTAAATATAGAGAACAAAGAGATGGTTGCCAGGGTGGGGGGTCTGGGCGAGATGGGCAAAGGGGAGGGAGAGGGACAGGCTCCCAGTTATGCAAAGAATAGGCCACAGGAGTAAGTCAGCTGCACTTGTGAGCACAGTGTAACAGACTGTGTCACCAGGTGACACTCACGTAGTATCGTGCACCAGCTACACTGCAGTAAAAAAATTTCGAAAGAAAAAATACGTAAATTTTGTTGAAAAACAGGAAAAACAAAAAAAAGTAGCTCGACCTAAACCTAAAAGCAAGCCTTTTAGAGAGAAATGCCAGGTCTGAAGCAGGGGAAACGGGGGGCTGCTTCTTGCAGCAGAGACCCGCAAGGGCTGCTACAGACCCAGCTCCAAGCAAGCCGCTGTGTGACGGCAGCTCTGCGGCCGTTGGGGAGACAGACGTGGACCCGGCCTCAGGCCACATCGCAGTGTCCCCACCATGTCTTCATGGTGGCGTAAGCACAAGGCCACGTGCAGGAAAACACCCGTGTTCTTTAAAGAACCACAAGGAAGTACAAACATACAAATGGCACGGGCCTGGGATCTGCTTTAAAATGACTGAAAACCAGGCAAGGGGAGGAAGCAGGTGCTGGGGGCTGGTGGTGCTCGGCAACGGAGGGCATCTGCACTGCCGTCACTCTTCCAATGCACCGTGGTAGCCACGGTGGAGATGGGGTCAGCGCAGGGAGTGGTCCCCAGGCACAGCACGCTGCACGTTCCCGAGGCCGAAGGGCCGGCCCCACAGTCGGGAGCCTGGGTGCCCGGCGGCGGGCTCAGGCTCACCCATTTCTGCAGGATCCGCTCCGAACCGATGAAGGCGACCTGGCACTGTTTTCTCATGGCTCCATTTTCCCCTAATTAATCCCCTGCTTTCAGTAGCTGCAGTTTTGGGTTTTTTTTTTAACTCTTTTTAGTCACTGCCAGTAAGAAAAACAATTACTACCCTCCCTGCCTGAAGCACGGAAAGCAGCCTGCCCACGCTGGGAGCAGTCTGGCTTGTCCTGCAAGGAACGTGCTAAATGCAAGGCTTTCCCTGGAGATGTTAAAGCATAAACACAAAGCTTGTTTCTTAATGGATGTTTCCACTGAATCATAAAGAACATGAGGCAGTGTTCATCCCTGTCCAAAACCCCACCTGGTGAGCACAATACAGACTGACAGCACCCAGAGTCCCCGGGGGCCCGTGCGAGGCCCAGAAGTGGCTTTCGTGAGAGGCGATCATGCCAGTCCTGTGGACCAGGGCTCCTGGCTGGCCCGGGGGTGTGCAACAGAGGGAAAGCAAGATCAGAGCACCTGGGTGTGCTCCCCAAAGGGCACAGGGGAGCGTCAGCTGCAGCTGGCACCTAGACACCCCCCACCCCACCAGTCCTGGAGCTTCGTGTGAGTAGCTGCAGCAGAGACCCAGCAGAGTGCCACATCCTACGATACAGACACCTGTAAAGCACTAAAAATGAGCAGCTACCTTCTGAAACACGACAGGCAAGCGACTGAGCGGCATCTGAAAATGAGACTACAAGACTTTCCTCCTGCCTAGAGCCCAGGGGCCACACCAAACAGCCCCACCTGCGGACACCAGGTGTGAAGTCCGTGCCCACCTCCCTGAAGACACCAGGGAGCACAGTGGCCCCAAGACAAGAACCGAGAGCCTGAAAAGAAGGTGAGACATGAGGCGAGCCGAAGGGGACAGGGCCTCCCACCCCTGTGCCCCAGGTTCCTGACCACTGGTGGCTGGGCAGAGGGGCAATGGGGCACTGGAATCCCAGGGCTGCCGCAGAGGCCAGCACTCTAGGGCAGGATCCCGAAGAAGCAGGCCCCACAGTGCACACAGCTCGGTAGCCCTTTCCTGTGAGGGGAAACACAGGCCCTGGTGAGTACACGCTGCAGACAGGGCCATCGGGAACGAGATCGGCCCTCACCACATCTGGTCAGAGCAAGGCACGCTGCCGACTGTGACCCCAGGCCAGAGACCAGACACCCTCCTGGGGGCAGCAGCGTCCACAGCCACGTGTGTGGGCACACCAGCTGCCACGCCTGAAAATTCAGAGGAAAAAGCAAAACTGTAAACTGAACTGGAGGTCCCGGGCTTTACAGAAACTTTGATATATATTCAAGAAGACACAATAAGAAGGAAAACAAAGGTCACCAAAAAATAAACAAATAAATAAAGCCAGACTTACATCCTGGCTGTAGTGGAGTAATGAGGACTGCTGTGAACAACGAAGTGACCCCGGACAACAGGCCGCACAAGGCTGTGATCCCAGAGAAGAGAAAAAAGAGAGGTGACCCCTGCCAGAAATCGCCTGGATTCCTGCCAGAAGCACCTTTCAGACCCCAGGGCTCAGAGGGGGCCAGGCAGAACCAGGCACTGTTCTAACCTGAGCGAACAGAGATCGGAGTTCAAGGGGCTGGCAGGGCTGGAGTACGGGGGTCGAAGTCCCAGAAAGGAGGGAGCTGCGAGCCCAAGGGCCTGCCGAGGGGCCCAGGTTCCAACCACTCACCAAGCCCAGTAAAGGCTGCGCAGCATGCTGGGCCATCCAGCTCCCAACAGCCGGGCACGAGAGTCCTGAGAGAACTCCCCGGGCACGGAGGGGGGAAGCCCCAGCACTGGGACCTTGGACAGAGAGCTACAGCACATCCCTAAGAGACCCAGTGGTCCTCAGTGAGCGCCCTGTCCACCTGACCACCCGACCCCACTTGAGGGAGGGGAATCATCCAGCTCGTAACTCCTTAACAATGTCCGCTACGGCAGGGAAAAGTGCAGGCGAGCAGGGGACGGGAAAACGGCAGACAGCCAGAGTCAGGAAGATAAGGCAGCAGAAACTAGGAACACTGTGGTCTCAGCAGCAGCCTGGCAGGGAGAGCCCCCGTGGGACCTCAGTCCGGCTGCTGGCAGGACAGAGCGCTGCCTCCATGGCAGCCCCGCTCTGCTGGTCCTCCTGGCCAGCCCTTGTTCTCACCAGGACCATGGCTCTCAGCTCGTCAGTGCTTCTGGCCTTCAGTGAGCCTGATACTTGGAAGGCAGAGGGCAGTGCTCCTGGGGCCTGTCCTCGCGGTCTGTCTGTGCGAAGAGGTGCCTGTGACGAGAATGGGGCTGTGTATTTCTGGCAGGAGATCAGAGAAGTGAGGCTGTGTGTGTCACGTGAAACCAGGAGGGGCCTGAGGTCAGAGTCCTACTGCTGGTTAGTTAACATGGATCACTGGGATGGGTGCTGTTGGCCACACCTCTCCCTAGTAAGGCCCCTCTTCCTCGTTGTAATCTTGATGGCTAACAAACGGCCCTCAAAGCCGTCCGTGTCTGAAGCCCTGGAGCCTATGAACCTCATCACCTGACGCTGCAACAAAGGGTTTTACAGACGTGAAGGCGATCGCCAGACGGCTCTGGCTCATCCAGACGGGCCCTAAATGCCATCACCTGAACCCCTGTAAGAGGGAGGCAGACAGAGGTCTGAGACACACAGAAGGGGAGAGGCCACACAAGGACGGAGACAGAGGTAGGTGTGTGGCCACAGCCGAGGGCCACCTGGGCCACGCAGCTGGAAGAGACAGAAGGACCGTTCCCCAGAGTCTTCTGAGGGAGCGTGGTGACCGCGCAAACCTTGACCTCAGCCCAGGAATACTGACTGAGGACATGAGGTACAGTGACTGAGGACGTCAGGAACACTGAGGACATGGGGCACAGTGACTGAGGACGTCAGGAACACTGAGGACATGGGGCACAGTGACTGAGGACATCAGGAACACTGAGGACGTGGGGCACAGTGACTGAGGACGTCAGGAACACTGAGGACATGGGGCACAGTGACTGAGGACGTCAGGAACACTGAGAACATCAGGCACAGTGACTAAGGAGGTCAGGAACACTGAGGACGTCGGTCACGCTGACCAGGGATGTCGGGCATGCTGACCGGGGACGTCAGGAACTGCTGACGCCAAGCACGATGACTGGTGACACTGGGCACGTTGACTGGGGACGTCGGGCACGCTGACTGGGGACAACAGGCACAGTGACTGGGGACGTCAGGAACACTGAGGACGTGGGGCACAGTGACTGAGGACGTCGGGCATGCTGACCGGGGACGTCGGGCTTCCAGAAGAGCAACAGAATACGTTTTATGCCACCTGGTGTGCGGTCATTGGTATGGTGCCCCCTGGAAGCTAAGAGAGTAAGTGATAAAGGGAGATGTGGGGAGATGCTCTCAGATGGTGGAAATACGGTCTCCCAGAAAGTTCCCACTGTTGGTGCTCCCACCCATCAAGGGCACTGGCTGACCCCAGTATTACTGCGGTGGGTGAGAAAAGCTTTAAAATTGGGGCTTCACAGCCCCACCTTCGACTTCACTCTGAGGCCCAACCTGGTTCCGAGGCCGCCATGGCTGCTGAACTGTCTTTCTCACAGGGCAAGCGCTCACACACACAGCCGGGGTGCGCCTCGGGGCACAGCGACGGGGCACCTGCTATGATTCCATGTGGCCCCGAGGGCCAGAGGGTGAGTGTCCGAGACTCCCAGGGCTCCTCACTAGAACAAACTAGTGCACAATCCAAAACCAGGTGTCCCGTGGGCATGAGCAAGGACCAGGATAGAGGAGGGAAGACGCCATCATGGCAACCAGGGGCTCATCAGGACACAGAAAGAAGGCTGAGAGCCAATCACAGAATAGCCTCTGGCCCCCAACAATCGCCATACCACGCGGGCGACAGCGGGCTTGCCCCTCTGGGAGAAGTACGCAAAGACCCACGCACCATGCTCTCGGACTTACCACCACGTTCAGCAGTCCCCCGTAGGGCCCGATGTCTGGCTGCCACAGTCCCAGAATGTGTCTGTACCGATGGAGCACTGCAGGGAGAGAGAGAGAGAGCAGGTCTTCGTGCTGGAGCCAGCCAGTCTGCACTCCACAGTGACACAAGGGGAAGGGCGAGATGAGAAGCCAGGAACTGCGGATAAACTACTCACGACAGCTGGGAAAAAAGCCTTGGACATAAAGGTGGAGCAGATCGCTTAAAAAGTTTCTAAAGTTCTAAGAAGGGAAATGCCTTTCAAAACCCTAACAAGACAGACAACAGGGCCGCTATGGAACCCAGGCCCTGAGTGACCAGTGCCAATAATTCTGCCTTGAAAGACACAGGGTGAGCACCCTCGTAAGGTGGTGAGCCTCCCGTCACCGAGGGAGTCAGAGACGGGGACGCCGCTTCCCTAGGGACAAAGGCAGATGGGGACTAGGTTCTCCTAATGCTAGGACCTGGCATCTGTACTTGAAGTGTGTCTACAAAGCAAGTAGACTAAAAATCACCACTGGAGTGGACTGCCTGCCCCTGCTGGGCGCGCAAGCCCGACAGCGCGGTCCCAGCAGCAGGTACCAGCCGTGACCCTGACCACACATCTGGTCTCACGCTACCCTGGGTGCACCGAGTAAAGCTGCTCGCTCTCCCTGCTGTGGTGGGCCTCGTCCAGTCAGTTCACAGCTGGAAAGAAAGGGCTTTTCCACGAGCAAGGAACGCCTGCCTGACTGAGCTGGGACATCAGTCTTTTCTAACTTGGGACTTGAAACAAACACAGGTTCTTCCAGGGTGTTGCGCCTGCCAGATTTCAGACCCCAACTGCACCCTCAGGTGCACTGGGTCTCCAGCTTACTGGCGGCAGATCTTGGGACTTTGCAGCCTATGTTAACTGCAGGACCCCATTCCTTGGGGTAAATGCATCCCTGGCAAAGGCACAGTGGGAGCCAGGGATGGGCTGGAGCACCGGAGCTGCACGATCACACCGTTCTGTGGGAAGGGAGCCCGGCCAGCGGGCACAAGTGGGACCCGGAGACGCGATGGCAGCTATCAGGTGTGCACGTTGGTCCGGGGGGGGTACAGGGACGAGGAAAGTGAGGCCAGAGCAGCCCAGGCCTCTGAAGTATGCAGACAGCTGGCCGGCAACCACAGATAGCCGAGCTGTCAACCTAGGAACACAGGTGTCTAAACGAGCATGTGCTGTCTCCCAGACACCTGCCGTTCATCCCGTGTGCTATCTTCTGAGTTGGTTTACAAGATGCACAGTAAATTCAGTCTGGTTCTTTTATGGTCAGACCCTGATGGGTTTTGTGTTTAATAAACAATAAGGATCAGGAACCCTAAGCAAATAATGGACTCCAGACAGGGATGTGTATACACTCAAGGGTTTAGGGGTAAAATATGATAGTATCTGGCACTTAACTCTGAAATGTTTAAAAAAATAAGGTGGAATGTTGGAGAGATGGACAGACAGACAACTGTGTGATAATAAAATGTTGAGGGTTGTAGGATCTGGTGACACTAACTGGGTGTTTGCTCTATAATCCCCTCCATTTTTTTTTTTGGTAGGTTTTTTAATTTTCATGATAAAATACTGCAGAGTAACATAAATGGGCCCATTCAGCAGGACCGTCCCCTCTTGTGTCCCCTAGCCCCCAGCTTGACAGCTAGCAATGGTCTGGTTCTTTCCAAATCAGTCTATGGTCTCAGAGCCCCTAGACTGCTCAAAGAACATGCAGGACTCTTGGCAATTCTGAAAGGAGAGTTCCCGGTTCTGCTTTAAAAGCTACAGCTCTTTGGGGCGCCTGGGTGGCACAGCGGTTAAGCATCTGCCTTCGGCTCAGGGCGTGATCCCGGCGTTATGGGATCGAGCCCCACATCAGGCTCCTCTGCTATAAGCCTGCTTCTTCCTCTCCCACTCCCCCTGCTTGTGTTCCCTCTCTCGCTGACTGCCTCTATCTCTGTCAAATAAATAATAAAAAAAATAAAATCTTAAAAGAAAAAAAAAAAAAGCTACAGCTCTTTGAAATAAAAACACTGCCCCCCAGCTGTCTGCTTGGAGTGGCAGCACACACTGGGTGCATAAGCTCTCCACGTGTTAGAAAAATCCTTGTGCCCCTCATGGCCTCTGCGAGCACCACAGTGGCTTGCTCAGCCTGGGACCACCTCAAGATGGTCGGGGAGAGAGACAGCATCACCGGGTGGGCTGCAAGCAGGGAACCTCTGAGCTAACCGCTGCGCGAGACGAGCCCTTTCCTTGTGCAAATGTAAGGTCTGTGTTTCAGGACATACACTGTAAAAACCACAGCCATCCAGAACCGAGTCCACCATGAGCCCAGGGTGCCTCCAGGCCGAAGGTGTCCACCTGAGTCACACACGAACTCTGGGTGCCCACACCAGGAGGAGGGCCGGAGTTACAGAGTTACCCCCGAACGCCCGGGGCCCGGATGGGAAGGCCGGCCACTGAACGACACAAGGGGTGTGCACGTGTTCAGGCACTTTCCCTCAGGCTCCCACTGGACCCTCTGCCTGACCCCGCACGGGCAGAGGAAGGGCCTGGCTGAGACGTCCCGGCACAAGGCGCTCCCCAGACCCAGAGGGGCTTCTGACCTGCAGAAGAGCCCTCCCCACAAGTTTTCCAAACAGCCACGGGTCAGGAGAGAAGAAGAGGATCAGGGGACTGCGCAGGGGATCTGAGACATGGAGGCGACTGTTAGACCCTTCAGGTGCTTTACGGTCATGGGCACTAGGACACGGCACCTCAGTTCCCAGGTGCAGAGAGCCTCAACGCGAGAGAATTCTGAGACCTGTGACAATCGAGGAAACTGCTGCTCAGCCCCAGAAGGCAGGACTCGGGCCTTTCAGAATAATTCGTATTTATTCCAAACAAGGTAGCTCGCAGGCTGTTCCCGCCACTGGTCCCCGAGGTCAGTGTGGCTGTATCCAGAAAAACAAAACATTCTCAGCTCTAAGACACCCGCCCTGTTCCCCAGAATGGGGGACATCATCGGAGCTAAGGGACCTCTCCGCTCAGGCGCTAGCGGGAAAATGCCCCGTCCTAGTCAGTGCCAGTGAATTCCCATCTGCCAGCGGGAAGGCCACTTAGGAATGCAAGCGGGAAACTCCTGGCACATGACAAGCACCAAACCCAAAAGCTCTGACTGTCCTCAGCGCAGCGTGGGAGGGGAGCTGGCTCTCTTCCCCTGCGGTCCCACACACGGCCGCTGTGGCCCACACACAGGACCACTGGCCCTCCGCTGGCACGGCCCTCAGTCGTTCCGGAATGACCATCTGAGGCTGCAGAGCAGGGATTTCGGGCGATGGGTGTCCCACACGTCACTCTCGCCCAAAAGATGATCGTAAAGGGAACTAACATATCTCCTGCCACTTGCTAGTACCTTCTGGTGAATAAAAACAAAATCAGAGGGGACATGTCCAAACTCACTTCTTCAGGCCAGAAGGACCCTGATACCAAAAGGAGGCCACAAGGACTGAGAACAACAGGCCAGTGTCCCTGATGAACGTGGATGCAAAAATCCTCAACAAAATACAAGACCCCACTCCACAGTATGTTAAAAGGATCACTGACCATAACCAAATGGGGTTTATCCCGGGGATAAAGCGAATGGCTCAACATCCACAAATCAGTGTGGTAACAGCACCTTAACAAAATGAGGATAAAAATCAGATGTCCTCGATAGACGGAGAGCATCTGATAAAATTCAGTATCTACTTATGAAAAAAACTCTCAACAAAATGGGTCTAGAAAGAACATACCTCAACATAATGAAGGCCATATATGAGAAAGCCCCAGCTGACATACTCAATGGGGAAAAGCTGAGAGCTTTCCCTCTAAGGTCAGGAACGAGGCAGGGATGCCCACCCTGGACACTTGTGTTCAACACAGTACTGAAGTCCTGGCCTGAGCAATCAGGCAAGAAAAATAACAGGCGTCCAAACTGGAAAGAAACCTGTCACTGTCTGCAGGCAACATGACACTGTATGTAGGAAACCCCAAAAACTCCATCAAAACCCAATAGAACTAGACAGGAATTGAGTCAAATTGCACCATACAGAATCAACACCCAGAACAGGATCAGGAAGAATACATCCCACAGGCTCCAGGAATTCGGCCAGGTAATGGGCAGGCGGTCTCCATCTCCCAGACGCACTTCCCGCTGGTGCCCTCTGCCCTTTCCAGGACACCTTCCAGTTTCTGGACGTCCCAGTGGTCTCCCCCTTCCTCAGGACACCCTGTGTGTGTTCCCAGCCCCACCGGGTGGACTGGACTGTGAAGCCTTCTGGTCAGACTCCACCTGTGCAGCTGAACGCCCCGGCATCTATGCCCGAGCATTAAAAGTGGCCCACCCATCTCCTCACAAGAGGTGCGTGAAGTTCCGTCGAACTCCCTGTATCTACTAGAGCTATTGGGAGCACCGCCAGAGTTCTGGATGGCAACCTCAAAACCCAGAGCCCTGTGGTTATGGACTGTTACTATCAGTTCACACGCAAGGCCATGTATTAGCTACGTGATTAACGCAAGGCACCCGCTGCGACACTCCCAGCGCCTTACAGACACGGACTGCCAAGAGTACCAGCAACAACATGCGGCCTGACAAAACAGGCAGAAGTGACACAGCCAAGCAGCTCAGTGGGGCCACAAAGGTCCTCAAAGGTCAGCTTTAGACGGGCTGACCTGCCTCTCCCCAGGGCACTGTCTTCAGCTTGAGGCTGCTGAGCGTCTCTGGTCAGCAGAGATCAGAGAGACCAGGGGACCAGGGGACCAGGGAACACGGGGTCTCAAGAGCTCCAGGAACAGGGCAAGTGGGTAAGGGAGACAGAAATAGTGCCAGGTCCCTCACATGCCAGTCATCACAGTGGACATTTCTGGAAGGCTGGGCTGGATGAGGCACCTTTGCTGACTGCTAAGCAGGAGGGTGGGTCAACCTAGGACACAATGTGCCAGAGGTAACTTCCAAGAGGGTTCAGAAAGAACCCAGGTCATGCCTTCCGACCCCCCTGACAGCCCAGCCAGCTCCTCACGCCTGCTCATACACGCTCCCAACAAGCCCCCGTCACCCCCTGTCACTGGTCTGCACTCGAGCAGGTCAGGCTCTGGGCCTGATGACAAGAACAAGGTGGGCGTTGTCAGGAGCTGCGTCCAGTCCTTGCACACACCCTGAAGCACACTAGCTAGGTCCAGGCGTCTCCACACGGGCGCCAGGATGGTCTCCACGGGACCAGCAAACACTGTGGCTGTGTGCCCACAGTCTGACGGGTCAGGAGCGATCCCATAAGCAACTTCACTTCCTCTGCTCCCATTAGGTTTGTTAGAAATTGTGCATCTGCGGGAACTCGGGAGCAGATCTGCTCCAGGCAACACAGACACGTGGAGGGTTCAGAGCGGTGGGAGAACAAGGGAGTGGTGCCGTGTCCTCGGAATGTAAAAGTGCCTTTAGTGCAAGCGGGTATGTGTGATGTCTTTTTGACAACAGACATTCACTTTCCACCTCAGCTCAGCCTAACAGCAGAGATGTGTACAGTACGGCCCAGGGAAACTTCCAGACTCAAGTAATGCCAATCGAGAGGGGAATCAGGTTCTAAATAATCAAGTGGTGCTACTCACTTCTGCCCAGTGTGGGTATGCTGTATGATTTTTTAAATTCACGTATGCTGTTACAATGTGACTAATGAAATCTAGAAACAAACCACTTACAGTTGATTTTGGAGAAGTGTTTTAAGGCTTCTATCCTGTCCTCTCCCCTCAGCCTCAACAAACGATAAATACTAAAACGTGCATCAACAGAGTGGTCTTGTTGGTACTACCCAAAAACCCCAAAGCTGCTGTGGAATCCCGGCCCACGTGTGCAGCCAACCCGGGGCCACAGCTCAGGTGTGGCCTCTGCTGTGGCTGAGCCACAGAAAACAGCCAAGGTAAGAAAACAGCAAAAGCCAAGGAGGGCAGCTCGCTCGTAACACCCAAGCAGTCCTTGTGCCCGGAGTTAGAGGTCCCTCTCCATGCAGCTTCTCGGCCGTGCTCGCCCACAAAAGCCAAAGCCAGCAGGAGGTACGTACGGCAGGTGTAAACATCTCTGTACTCCATGTGCTCGTAATCGGGAAGAATTTTCATGAAACGTCCCGACTTCACACGAGGGTTTATACCTGAACAGACACAGCAGGGAAAGGGTAAAGATGGCTCTGCTTCCAGGATGGTACGAACAGTTTCCATGACTGAAACACCCTCCCTCACGGACGGCGGACACTTCCCGTTACACATGCAGCCCCCAGGGCCTTAGGATGCAAGCATTTGCCAGGGTGACCTGTCTTCCTTTAACCAAGAGCCACACCAAAAACTCAGGAAGACGGGAAAGCTCGGGACCCTGCTTTCTCGACGGCCACAGATCAAGGGAGCACACGGAGCGGGGAGAGCCGAGGTGGTGGCTAGGGGATGTTTTGGGAACCCCTGTGCCTGCCTGCGGTCTCTCCCGTGCACCTGGCATTCTCCATGACCTCTGCTGCGTGTGTGGTATCTGATTAAGGGCAATGTTTGCCTGCCTCCGAACTCGGGCCACCTTACTCCTGAACCCGTCTATGCCAGGAACCAACCTTGATTTTCCGCCACCACCCATTCCAAAAGCTAAGTAATTTTCTCCCAGATGAGGCCTTTGGAGCAAATTCACAAAAACACGGTTCCTGCACCGTGAACATGAAAACGGAAGCTGGCCCTGACTGGGCCAGATTCAACACTTGCAGACACTGAGTAAGGTAATCATTCTGTGGATTTTGCAACCATTTTTAAGGGGTCAAGATTCTGAAAAGCAATCTCCACGTGTCTTCCTGCGCCTGTCCATGTCCCCAGCATCCCAGATGCACATGCAAGCATGTTCACCTCACCCTGTCCTTGTCCCCGCTCCCTCGTCCACCCCCAGCTTCCCCCCGGCCACGCCATCTGCTGCTCACAGTCACTGCCCACCTGCCTGCCCGCCTGTGCTCCGCAGGACAGCATCACTGAGCTGAGCTCCACGGGGCCTTAATTCCCACGTCTGCCCCACACCTGGCAGGTGTCAGCGCCTGCCTTCCTCCAGGTGCTGTTCGGAATGCTTACTCCTAAACTCCTAAAGAGAATTCTGCCTTCAAGTTGCTTTCAGGTGGTATTGTCCAACGACCTAACAAACGCAAGCAGTCCAGTCATAAAACCTGACATAGTGGATACTCCTAGAAACCAGCTGACCATCCAGAAAAGCCAGGACACCTGTGTTTCATGTGCACATACACACAGGTTGTTTGGACAGAACTGGGTCTTGCTCCAACACCAATGCTGTCGGCCAGCGTAAGTCCCTCCAATTCCACACTCCGGCTGTATTTACGATACTGAGTTCTGGGCAAGCATGGAGGAACCAAGGGGGGAGCCAAAGCCACGTGGGCACCCACAGAATGGAAGGGGGAAAGCAGGGGCAGAAGTGGCTTTTTGCCTCTGGAATCTGGGCTTTGCAGGCTGCAGAGAAGCACTGTCTTGCTGTGGAGATGAGAAGACAGGAAGAGATCAGGCTTTCAGGACATGGGACCACTACAGCCCCCCAGACCCGTGTCCCCTGAGATACGTCTTCCTGGGTCAGTGGAAGGTGGAGCAGAGGCAGGAGAAGAAAGCACAGGCAAGCAACAGCTAACAGGTCCTGAATAGCCAGCCTTGCTCTGGGGGCCAAGGCCAAGGACAGGGTCAGGAGGCAACTGCCGAGCTGGGCATGGTAGCTGGGGCAAGGATGATGAAGCCCAAGGCAAGGCCTCTGGAGGGCAGGGAAAAGTGGGGGGCTGGGCACGGCAGGGCAGAGGGCACGGCGGAGCCCCCAGGAGCTGTGCAGGTCGGGAGCACACTGACCCCCCCCAGAGAAAGGGCCATGAAGAACCTCCAGCCTGCTGACAGGAGAGCTCCCCAGTGTGAGCAAAGCCTACTCGGAACCACCACCTCCCAACCCCAAGCTGCCACAATCACAATGTGGAGAGAAGCCTCTGATGGGGCAAGGAACTGACGGGACGACAAAATCGGCCACATCCGAGGAGGGAGCACTGCCAGTGTCTCCTGAGGAGCCGGCCCTACATGGAAACCCCATGCTTCCCTGCGGCCACATGAAGGAGGGGCATCTCAGCGGGAGAACCTGAGTGACAGACCCGCTAAAAAGAGGGGCACGGGGAGAGGCTGCAGCCGGCGTACCCAGACCCTGGAGGGGCTGGCCAGGGCTTCAGCTGGCTCTCCGCGACCCGCCTCCCCCTCAGTCCTGAATCGGAGGTGTTCCCACTCCCGGGGGAGGCGTTTAGGAAGGAGTGCCACCGCCTCTGCTTTCAGTGGAGAACATTTCAAAAGAATGTGAAACACGAAATCTACCAAGACAGTTTTAAGATGAAATCTTAAGGTCTTTTTAAGGTCTTATTTTATTTATTATTGATTGATTGAGCATGAGGAGAGGGAGAAGCAGGCTCCCCACTGAGCAGGGAGCCAGGGAGCCCGACTCAGGGCTCAACCCCAGGACCCTGGGATCATGACCTGAGCCGAACGCAGATGCTTCACTGACTGAGCCACCCAGGCACCCCCTTAAGGTCCTTTTAAGAGCAGTAAACAGTCCACTTCAGGCCAAAGAGAACCGGTCCCCATCGTCTCTTACTCTGTTCTTTGATCCCCAGCCCCGGGGCGCTAACACTGCACAAAGCAGCGCCGAGGGGTGAACCCACAGGCTGCTCCCTGCAGGTCGGTGCCGGGGTGCAGCTCCTGGGTGGTGTCAGTGTGAACAGAGATCTTCATAGCCTCACACTAAATGGGCACCGAGGAAAGACATCTGGGGCTAGGGGCACTCGGAGCACTCAGACAGGGTGTGTCACTGGTGACTCTGCAAAGCAAAGGAGCGGAGAACAAGAAATGGGGGTTGGGGGGCTCAACATGGGGACAAGAGGCTGCAGGGCAGATGGAGCCCCAGAAGGGGGAGCCTGACATGGGGCTGCAGGCAAGTGGCCATGGAAGCCTGCAGGAGTGGCCACACTTCCCAGGGAAGCTGCTGTCCATGTGCCCCTCAGGCTGCAGCCCCAAGATCCAGGGAAAGGGATGCCTCTGGAAATACCCCAGGGTTATTCCCAGTGCAGCCACGTTTTTCAGATCTAAGGGTTCTACACACCTAATAGAAGACACCATTATCTGTGACGGGCTGAAAAATAAGGACGGGACACCACCAGAGATGGAGATGAGACCCCCTCGTGTCAGGGCTGCTGCTCCCAGCGCCGTCCATGGAGCGCCAGCTACAACTCTCAGAAGATGTCGAGAGGCAGCTGTGGGCTGTGGCTCACACTCTTTGCACTCCCATCGAGGGTGCTCACTCTGCTTCTGCCTTTGAACACAGGGGACCATGGCCGGTAACAGGTTCACTTACGCTTGGCATAGACGTCTCTACAAGACACGCCCGTGATGTCCAGCTTCCGCAGGTTCTCACAAACGCCATACTCTGCAACAAGAAACATTTGCTGGAGATCACAGTCAAGAAGTCACGAGGCAGCAGAAACAGACAGACAGAGGGCGGGGAAGGACGGTGCATGCCAAAGCCTTGGCCCTGTCTTCAAGGCGGAGTCTGTCCCTCGCCGTTCCACACACAGTCAGGACCGACACTCACCGGTGAGGCCATGATTCTATGTTTAGACCACACTTGACAAAACAACAATCCACGCTAACGCGATAAGCTTCAGAAGCCAACTTGCACAAACCCCAAATCAGACAATCCCCAGCTTACGAAGAGAGTATGGCACAAACTCAATGGTCAGGAAACAGCAATATTCCCATGGAAATAAGATCATCCTTGGTGTCAGGGTCTCACGAAGGCCCCCTAAACCCACACTGCATGGCTCACCAGGCTACTGGTTCTATGAAACAAAGCCACGAGCCCGTGAGGGGAGACCTGGGCGAGAGCCTGGGTGAGGGTCTGGAAGGAGGAGCTGCACACCCACATCCCTTTGGCATCAGGCCCCCTAGACCCCAGCCAGCGACGGATATCCTGGATGCCCTCCCCACCTCCCTGTCCTCACACTCACCCGGCTAAGGGCACCCTCCTGCTTCCTCCTCCCTATCTCTACCCCACCCCACTTCTCCAAGTCACCCACCCCAGCTTCCCAGCTGAAACCTCGGGTCCTTCAGGTCGGGTCCCAGCGAGGCTCTGCAAGGAAAGCACCATGCTGAAGTAATCACCAGGAATCCAACTGCCTGGAGGGCCAAGAGCTAACAGTGACTGCACCTGCCTGCTACCAAGCTCTGCACGGGCCAGGCACCGCTGTCAGGCCTGACAGCTGCTACTGTCTTCACCCATTTCAGTGAGCAAGAAAACGTGCAGAGAGGCCCGTGGCCTGCATGAAGGAGCAGAGCTTGTGGTGCGGGACCCAGAGCTGAAGCCTGGAAGGGGCACCTCATAGTGGTGAGCAGAGCCCCCGCTGCCCAGGCCCTCACACCATCGCCACCAGGGCTCTCTCTGCTCATCCGGGGTGCAGGCGTTCAGCTGGGGCTTCCCAGGACAGCCACCTCCGTGACCAGCACTGTGCTTCATCACAGGAAGGGACGCCAAAGCTGGGCAGGGCTGGCATCTCAGCAGTCCGTCCGAAACGTGGATTCATGCAGTGTGGCCAGTAGTGGCCGAGTGCCGTCCCCTCACGTGTCACTCCTGATGGTGCCTAAATCCTCGCAAGGTCTGGTCTGGTCTTTTATTACTAGCCCTAACGCTTTTATGAACTGATGGGATTCCAACAGTACACAAAAGCAAAGCTCCAGAGGCACAGAGGGGAGAAGGTATTTGGGGCGAGTGTCCCTCCCGACAGGGCCTGCCCACGGAATCCCCGCTTTCCCTACCACCTCTGCTGAGGAACAGACATGACATTAAAGACTCATAAGATGTAAATCATGGCCTTGCTCACTATCAGGCAAAAAAATAAAAAGCATATGTTTTATCCTGCTGCCAAGAAGAAATGTGGACTCCATTCTGGAGGATAATGCAAGTCGTAGGAGCCTGTGAGGACAGACAGATGAAATACGCCGTCTGTGCATCTGGGGCAGGGACACAGCAACACCCGCATGCAAGGGGTCCCCAGCATCAGAGAGAACACAGCTTGTCCAAACCCCGCCTCACCCGTGGACCAGCTGAACGGGCCACCCTCGCCCTGGTCGGCAGAACACACCGGAAAAACTGGTCTACCCGTCTCACTGAGAAGCACTCTGCTCTATACAAACTCTCTTCGCCATCTCCTGCTGGCTCCGTGACGCCCATGCTGGCCAAGTGGCTCCTCCTGAAACACCCGGTCAGCAGTCACTACACTGGCTCGCCATAAATGCACTTCGACTTTCTCTTGTGCAAGCAACGCACTTCAGAACTGTTACCGCATAACGACATCGGTGCACCGGTTCGTTCCAGGGCGGCTGTGAAAGGACAGCTCCCTTTCTCAGTTCCAGCACGCTGCTGGTGCTTGCGGTAACAGACAAGGACAGTCTCTTACTGCCTCGTTGATGAAGTGGGGTGACTGCAGGGGTCCTCTCCTTTGTAATAATGTGCAGTGCTGCAGGCAAGACACCATGACTCTCGGTGCCAATGGTTGGATATGGGGCACAGCCCTGGAAACGCATCCAGGTGCGCTCCTGTGGCTGACGGAACCTGAGGTCTACCCCGGCCTTTGCGAGGCATGCATTTTGTTGCTTAGTCATTTCTCTGGGCCCAGGCTGTGAAGGCTGGTGAGCCAGCTTATGATTTTTGGATCAGAGTCCAGCGCACACTCCAACCTGACAGAAGCAATGCTTCTGAATGGCTCTAAGGGTTTTAGCCGGGGGCGGCCTCATCATAAATATGTACACATACTGTGTCAAGAAATGCCCCCGTGGCGCAGGGTATGAAGTTGCACAAGCAGACAAAGCACCCACAGAAACACCGTGGACGATCAGAGGAAAAGCAAAATTAGGATGGAGTGCTGATAAAAAGAGCAATCCTCGGTCGGTTTTTCTTAACGTTTCCAAATGGTCATCATAAATCCACCAAAGCAGAATAATGTCATTCTGACCCAGCCATTCCTACAAGAATTGTCGGGTATTTTCCACCTAATGGGAAAATCTTTCTTTTAAAGAGGGGCTAAGAACAATGCCACATCCTCCGATTGTTCTATAAACGGTCCCAAAAGCCATCAAGGGAAACTGTCCTTAAAATAGCTTGAAGGCCTGTGTACTCACCAACACCCTGTATCCTTCCTTCCAGAACAACCACCCAGTGTGAACTCTACCCTCCGGCACAGTTCCTGTACCCAGTGACTGCAAGTGAGCACACAGCCCATGCTGCCTACAGATGCTTCTCAATCCAACACTGGATTTGATGTTACAGGCTGTCAATTCAAAAAGTTTCCTGGTGGGGCGTCCGGCTGGCTCACTTGGTGGAGCATATGACTCCTGATCTCAGGGTTGGGAGTTCAAGCCCCATGATGGGTGTAGAGATTACGTAAATAAAAACTGAATCTATTATATAAAGGAGCTTAAACAATTCTTTTTTGGAAGTATTTACTCCAAAGATAACAAAAACAAAACAAACCAAAAAGCTGGGAAGGGAGAAACACGGGTAAGCTGGACTTGGGGGAGTTTATAAATGAAATGGTCATGTTGTGGAGAACAGTACGGGGACACAGAATCACCCCAGGATCCAGCTACCATTCTACGTATGGGTCTAGCCCCCAAAGAAGTGAAAGTGGGGGCTCAGGTACTTCTGCACCCGGGCTCACAGCAGCACTCCTCACAAGATCCGAGAGATGGAAGCAACACAGGTGTCTGCGGGCAGATGGGCCCATCAACATAACGTGGTCCATCCACTCGAGGGAATGTGATTTAGCCTTAAAAAGGAAGTAAACTCTGTCACCTGCTGCAGCGGGGACATGATGCTCAGGGAAATAAGCCAGTACCCAAAAATCAAATATACTGTATGAGCACCTCCATGAGATACCTGGACAGTCAGACTCACAGAGACAGACAGCACGGGGGCTGCTGCAGAAGGGAGGAGAGCTGGTGTGTAAGGGGACAGAGCTGCAGGTGAGCAAGATGAACCAGTGCCTGGNTCCAAACGGCAATTTTTGCTGTATGTATATGTTACCATAATAAAAAAAATGAAACTGCCACTTCAAATATTCCAGTCGGAAAACTTCCAAAAAGCTATTTGAAAAATGTTTTGCCAGGAGGGAGGAACAGCCTAGTACTTTGGCCCGGTCAAGTCAACACGTAAGCGGCAGCCTCCTGTGACCTAACTGCCCGGGGCTGCCAAGCGCTCTTCACTCTTTCCTGTCCGAGAGCCCAGGGCTGCATGATGGGATTTACCAAAAGCTCCCTGTCCCCACAGCACATGTCTGAACACGCACTAACTCTGGTCTGTCTCTGTGGGTGGGAGTGGGTTAGAGGTTTTCTCTCTCTCCATTCCCGCTGCAGGAAAACCCAGCAGACACAGCTCTGCTTCTCAAGGCTCCTTCCCTGGAGGAGAAGGTGGCGATTCAGGGACACGGGAGCTGTGGCAGCCAGGGCTGAGATGCGCACACGCATCGGAGTAGATAATGTGACAAAGAAAGTGAGTGCGATTCTTCCGTGCACTGCGTGGGTACCAGGAGACTGCCACAGCGGGGACCTGGTCTCATTCTCCCAGTAAACGCCAGTGAGGAGGGAGAGGGGCCACACTGGACAAGCACAGCATAAGACACTACCTGCAGTGAGTCTGCGGGCCGACAAGATTCATCTGGAAAGGGAGGTTCTCTCCCAGCCCTGAAGGGAGTCGGGTGGCAGAGATGGGAGTCCACAAGAACAGTGTTAGGTAGAAAAGCAGCCTGGGCTATTCGCCTGCGGGGGGTGCCAGCACAGGGGTACCTGGAAATGCAGGTGGGGGTCCAAGGAGGCCACTGCACCACTAGGTGAGTCAGAGGCAGGAGGAAAGGACAGGGTGACCCAGACGTAGTACTGGGCAAGCAGGAGGGGGCCAGGGATAAGGAGGGCTGGAGCGTGCACCAGAGGCTTTCCTACTTGCTCTGCACTCACAGGGTCCTCTAAATAAAATTAAAGGGCAGTTTGATCAGAAAGACTGATTTTTGTTTGTACTAAATTAGGGGATAATTACACTCCTTAATAAAATAGAGTTCACACTTTTAGTTCTGAGGCTAAAAAAGAAGTCAAAGGCAGTGGCAGGGGCTAGCGGGAGAGGGGACCTCCCCCAGGCAGGACGGAGGGGTTGGACTACCAGCCCCCAGGCTTCGCGGCACAGCTGCTGGGTGCCGATATCCAAGAACACCTTTAAGCCCCTATGGTTCTCCAGCACACTGCCCTACTCAGCTGTCACCGTAACGGCATGGAGCGCTTTCTGTTTATCTAATCACATAGCAGGTCTGGAGAAACACTCCGCAGCCACCGCATCTTAGGATGGAAGACTGTAAAATTCAGAACCTGGACCCGCCCAGTGTCTCCTATTCAACACCTGGACTGCTTGGGAGGCTGAACAAACAGCTCCCCAGGATGCCTGAAACCACCTACAAGATTAATGTGATTCCTTCTCAACAAACTCAGGCCACGTGAAGATAAACAGTTTCCGTGCCCATGGACACCATGAGAAGCTGCACTCCTGCAGGGAGAGGGCTCCCAGGGCAGGCACCTGCTGGCCAAGGGAGACCGATTCCCGCTAAGGCCCATCTGTCACCGGGAGACACCCACCCTTCCTGAATGCACACAGACCCGCTGTAGGCTGCCCATGTATGAGACCAGGAGAGAAGCCTGTGAGCCTGACTCTGCCAACACCTCCCCCTGGACGTCATCTAGCATTTCCAACACTTCCCTGCTCCTCCACTGATACTCCACACGCAGGCCTGGCCAGCTCCAGTTCACCAGCTTCTCCATCGCCACCGGGTGGACAGTGATGGTATCGCTGGCAAAGGATGCTGACTCATGGGTTCCAAACCCTGCCCATCTCCGGAAAGGGCCTTCGTTTTCGAGAGGACACTTGTTCCTCTGCAAAGTCCCAAAGACACCCTTGTGTTTGCATGCCCTTTCCAGCCAGAAAGACAAACCCAGAACCTCAAATGCATTACGTAATCATTTCATAAACACAGGAAAACAGTGACAATGGCAGTGCCTGGTCGTCTAACAACCAATTTTTTTGGCAAGGTACCATTGTCTGTCCAACTAAATATGGCCAAGGAGAAATCTTTACTCGATGCTCTCTGGGTACCAGGTTCACTTTCTAGCTGGCTTTTTTAAGGTGGAAATGAAGTCTGAAAAATGCTCCCCTATGAGGAGCCACTGTCTTTACCCTTTCCTGCTTTGCTAAGGGAAAGCAGCATAAGAGATTCAACTTGCAAAAATACAGAGAACTGTAGTCCTTCCAAGTGGCAAAGCAGAAGGAAAAGACAAAGGTTTTCCCTCAAGTTCTGAGATCCTGCTGCGTGGGCAGGAAGGGGGGCTAGTCTCCCCTTCTTGAGGTTACAACGTGTGCTACTACCACCTGAAAGGTGTATCCACCTGCCAACAAAGCCAGTGGGCTCGGCAAGGATCAGCGTTACAGGAATCATAAAAATCCCTAAAGCCAACCTTAAAACGAACAACTTGCCCAGTTCCCCTCTTCCCAAGACGACCATCCAATTTCAGCCTTATTTAACAAAAGCCACGTTTCTCATTTTTTGCATCAGCATATCATATAGGACAGAAGACAGCATGTTGTTCTGCTTGCAAAAAAACAGAATACTGGTTTTTAATTCCTCATTTCTGTCGTAAAAATCATACATTACTGGAAAAGGATTATTCCTAATTATGATTGACTTTAAACCCACTTTAGACTTACAACAAATCAAAATATTATACAAATATCATTCGGGGCGACTTAGTGGCTCAGTCATTAAGCGTCTGCCTTCTGCTCAGGTGATGATCCTGGGATCCCGGGGTCCTGGGATTGAGCCCCATATCAGGCTCCCTGCTCAGTGAGGAGCCTGCTTCTCCCTCTCCCTCTGCTGCTCCCCTTGCCTGTGCTCATTCTCTGTCAAATAAATAAAATCTTTTAAAAAAAATCATTCTATGTGTCAAAAAAACTTAACATCAAGGGAAGAAATGGGCAAATTATGTATTATAAGTTCAAAACCAGGATCTGACAGGTACTGAGCTGAACAATATGAAATTCTTGTGTCTGAATATTTAAAGCTCAGTGTGGAAGGGGAAAATACCCGTATGAGCATTTCCTTTGTTTCTAATTTTGTCTTTTGTTCTTGTTTGAATATTTTGATTTAG
Source organism: Ailuropoda melanoleuca (assembly GCF_002007445.2). Taxonomy (NCBI): domain Eukaryota; kingdom Metazoa; phylum Chordata; class Mammalia; order Carnivora; family Ursidae; genus Ailuropoda; species Ailuropoda melanoleuca. The sequence continues at coordinate 79,731,106 of NC_048229.1, forward strand.
AACTACAGTCTGAATGTAGGCTTCAAAGGTCTGAATGTAGGCTTCAAAATTCACCGAGTAAATGGTGAAGTATTAACAAAAGAAAAGCCTCGTCAGGGTCAAAGGCAAAATAAGGCACTTGGCTTCTACCCTCAGAAGTCTGAGAAATGATGACTTATTTATAGCCCCACATGCAAGTAACTGCAGGAGGCCCGCAGCCAAAGGAGTGATGCATCAAAAAAAGTGTTTACCCTCGCCCTGGCCTCCGCCTGCCCTGGGGGCTGGGCTTGGTTGGGTTTGTTTCCTGTAAGAGGATAAATACCACCTAGTTACAAGTTTGCCCCAAAATCAGGAGCACAGACTTGGCTTCTCACTAGCAACCTTCTTTCACCTGCCTAGAGAAATACCCCTAGAAAATATTTGACCCAACAGCTCTAGTATGCAGCAGGCTAGAAAGGCCAAAGTTCTATAAAAATAACTGATTTATTGCTAGGACACCGGAAATTGTGAGCTTCTCACCAAACATCATAAATATAGCCACCTCATTTTAAGTTTCTAGTGCTACCCTCTACCCCGACAAACTCACCCTATCATTTTAGGAAGGGCTCTCAAACACACATGCCTTGTGTCTGCCCCTGAAAGTCAGTCATGGCCCCAATTCTCTGAAGCAATAAAACACAGGTGCATCCTCTTCTCTTTGCCACTCTCATTTTTGTAGCTTGTTTTCTGTTCTGGAAAATCCAATTATCAAAAGACAGAAAGCAAACATATAAACATGCATATTCACTAGTCTCACTCAACCTCCCAAGACACTAAAAACTGGAGCCACTATTACACCCATCAGGGCTGGACCAGACCCAGAAGTTCCGTTCCTGGACACCTGCCGGCCTGGGACAACTCACCCCCTCAAACAGCCTGAGACCAGCCGTCCTGCCCACCACGGCTGGGAGGGCTTTGGTTTTTACCTAAATGGAGTTGGGGCTTTGACCTATCAACACTCACCTTCACCAAATGTCTAGTTCAGGAAAGATGAACTTTGGGAGCTAAGAGAACTAAGATCAGACCCATCCCATACCTGACTGTTCTTACATATGTAATGAGACTAACTCTATGAGACATCTATGAATACCACATAGGATTACCAAGCATCCAATTTTTGACATAGACAAGCTGGAAATTAAGGCTACCAGAACGAACTAGAGAAACTGAAGACCTACCGACCATCTTCATAACCTTGGGATGAAAATCATTACTTAAACCCAAAATATGTACGTTTGATTAACACTAACTTTCACAAAAGTCATTTTAAATGAGGCTAAATAGCATATCACTATAGACTATTAAGGAAATGTCTTGAAATATATTAAACAGAAATCCATCCAGACTAAATAAATAAAACTCACAAATCAGTAAGAAAAAAAAAAAAAGAGGAAGAAAGTGGGCAGAGTAAGGATAAGCAAATAAGGAAAATCCAAACCACCAATAATATTTTTTAAAATGTGCATCCTCACTAGTTACCGAACACATGCAAATTAAAATAATTAAAAACGGATCATTCGGAGTAGAGATCATTTGGCAGATACGGGACGGACTGGGGTAACAGAGCAGCTGGACCAGAAACAACAGCTGCTTTGTGATGAGATGGTGCACACTGAACGTTTGTAGGTCACCTTTTGTGACTTATCTGCTCATGCTTTAGTGTCAGGGGGCAGGCAGCTAAAATCACTGCTGGAATAATCGGGCGGTACCTAGTGAAACCGCAGGGCTCACAGCCCACCGCCCACAGCCCCCGCAGCACCACTCCTGCATGTACTCCATCTGCATTCAACAGGCAGGGAGACTTACACTGTATACAACAAAAAAATAAGGGAAGGAACAAGTGTGGTCTCTTCAAGTTATGAACCACCACACAGCATTTAAAAAGACTGAACCAGACTCAAATGTATTCACATGGACAGAACTTAAAAAACGAGTTCACAAGGGAAAAAAGCAGATGCACAATACTTACAGTGTGATATGTTTCTAAAAATTAAACCATCACAAAATGTGATATCTGAGGATGTATACAGGCATATGAATACACGAGTAAATTAAACCCAGGACAGTGGCTGCTTCTTGGAATAAGAAGGGCAATGCTGATCAGAAGTGACTTGATATCAGCTGAGACGTTTTCCTTAAAAAAGGTAGAGGAGGGGCACCTGGGTGGCTCAGTCGGTTAAGCATCTGATTTTGGCTCAGGTCATGATCTTGGGGTCCTGGGATGGAGTCCCACATGGGGCTCCTCACTCAGCGGCAGTCTGCTTCTCCCTCTGTCCCACCCCTACTTGTGCTCGCTCACTCTCATATAAATAAAATCTTTAAAAACCTAAAAATGTTAAAAATTTAAAAAGGTAAAGGAATCAAAAGCAAATATAACAAAAGAATTAACAGTTATTTATTGGGGGTGACTGTTTACCATTTTTGTCTTTCTTTTCTTTATTTTTTTAAATTTCTCATAATGAAAATTTTCCTAGTATTTCTGTCTGGCTTGGTGGACAAGATGCCTTGCTTCTAATGTCACATTGTCTCTTGCCCCAGGGAAAGCAGAACTGAGAAGTGCTCCCAGAGGCAAGGACTGCAGTCCTGCGTCTGTCCACCAACTTCCTTCAACGTCTTCATCAGAATTTCCTGCACTTCCATTAGCAACTCTAAGAATGCACCCCGAACTCTAACCCCAGTGACTTTTAATCCATACCATACCTTGGAGTTTTTTTGATTACACAAATGTCTTCGTTACTCTCTGTTCTTACAGTTGAGCTAGACGTGTTCCAGTTCCCCAGAGACAAACCCACCAGAAACCACCACATAGGTCCAGCTGACCGATGGAGAAACTTCTCAAAGCACAATGGAACACTGGTGACAAATCTGGGTCTTACAGGTGTACAAGAAGCAAAACAAAGCAAATGAAAAGGTAGAGTTCACAGAGAACATGGAACTTTCTTTGCCTCTATTTTAAAATGTCAAAAGAAATGCACTTGCCACATATATGACAAAAGGATAATACTGCTACTGTTCGAGGAGGTCTTACAGATTTGTAAGACAAAAATAGACCCTTTAAGAGACATAAACAAAAACACACAAATAAGGAATCACAAGATATCAAATAAAATGGCCAAGAAGCCTCACAATAGAACATTACCATTTAGGGGGTGAGAGCTTCATATGTGTGATCTCATTTATCGCCCAAAGTGACCCTATGGGAGCAGCACTTCCCAAAAATACTTGGGAAAGTGAAGCATGTCCAGGATCTCAAAGCACATAAACCGAGCCTGGCCTGCAGATTTAAACTCGGACTCCTGGCCACTGAGCTTCACTGCAGAGATTTAGATGACTGATCCCCTTGTTGCAGAGCATCTGGGGAAAGGCCTTCTCATGCACCTTCTCTGGGGATGCAGATGCCAACAGCTGGGCAACGGGCATCTATACCATCAGTGTGCATAACCTATTACCCACATCCCTCCTCTGAGAGGAAGCGCACCCCAAGAAAATAATCTCAGAAGTCCTAGAAGGCACAAGTAAACATCACACATTTCTACAAAACCGCACAAAAGCAACCCTGACAGCACTGTTGAAGACAAGAAAAAAACTGCAAACTCAAAAGTCAATCGGTAAGGGCCTAACTGGTCTGGTGGCAGATGTATGCAGTGGAAACCCACAAAGCGTTTTCATACTGAACTGTCTCCAGGACAGTATATATGGTATGATCCCGTTTAGGTAAAAATGCGTACAGGACTCCACATGTGCATAGGGAGACCGGCTCCAAATTTTTAAGAGTGGGTTATCTTTGATTGCGGGGGTCTCTGATGATTTTTACTTTCTTCCTGCTGTTCTGCATTGTTTGGATTTGTTTCCTACCCATCGTTTTTACCAAAATAGGAGACCTCATGGAATACCTGGGCTCTGTCAACGTTTAAACGTAGAGATTTAGACGTAGAGATTTAAACGTTTACACGTAGAGAACTCTGGATTAAGTAAACCTTTCCTGCAGAGATTTGTTACAAAACTATTCGCCACCCTCACTACTGCCACCAGCATCCCTGACAGGGAACTCAACCCCCTCCCGCACTGCCCGGCTCCACCTGCCCCTCCACAGCCCGCCCCTCAGGAGACCCTCCACACTCTCGGGCTCCGTCTGCTTCCCTAATTCGACTTCACCCCCTCCGCTCGCCTCAGCTCCGCCCCCCGAGGCCTGAGGACAGACTTGGTGCCCACAAGCGTCAGCTTACTCCCCGGCCTCAACCCAGACCCAGCCCCAGGGCAGTCACCGTCCAGTCTCCGCGGCTGAGGACGCCCCCACTCCTCTCAGAGTCCCCCCCCGAGCGGGTAGAGCGAGGCTCCCCGAAGCAGCCGGGACTCCACCTCTCGCAGACCCCGCGAACCGGACTTGTGGGAGAGGTCCCCAGAGTCACCGCCCCCCGCCCTGCCGGGACTCTCCCCCTGAGGCCCCCGATCTGAGGCAGGTCCCGGTCCGGAGCCCTGGGGGACGCCCGCCCCCCGGACCCCCGCCCTGGCGCGCTCACCCTCCCGGCAGCGCCGCCTCCAGATGGTGTCGGTGTGCAGGATGCGCCGGAACTTGGTGCAGACCTGGGCCAGGCTGGGCAGGTCGGTGCCGGGCAGCGAGGCGAAGATCTCCACCAACAGCTCCGGCGGCAGCTCCAGCAGCGAGCAGCGCGGGGGCGGCTGGGGGCCCGCGCCCCGGCCGCCCAGCGCCCCGGACAGCGCCGCCGCGCCCGNGCCCAGGAGCCTCGGGCCACGCCCCCGCGCCGCTCGCCCCGCCCACCACCACGAAGGAACTGGACCACTGGCTCGCAGCGGGGTGAGCTGACCTGCGCCCCGCGGCCCAGCCACCACCTGACTGACGCCTTCGGGTCTCAGGCCCGGGGTCCGCGCCTGGACGGAGCACGGAAAAAGAATGCTGCTAAAGTCGCACGACGGCAGCTTTTTGCCAAATGAGGACGTGCGTGAGGGCACAGCGCTCCACCTCCAGAGTATGGACTGATACCCTCCCCATTGCGCTAACCAGGTTCGCGGCCGTGGGACGCCGGCCGGTGTGGCCGCCGCTGCGAGGACCGCCCGAGGAGCCCTGGAGGTTGTCCCCCGAGAGCCCCCGCCAGGACGGCCGGAGGATCCCACCGGAAGTTCTTCCCCCTTAAGACCCCAAGGGGTCTTAGACCCCCTCCGAGGATCCCCCCAGGACGGCCCGAGGATCCCACAGGTCCCCCCAGAACTCCCCAGAATGCCCCCGAGGACCCCCTGGAGGTTCCCTCCCAGAACAGCCCCAAGGAGCCTTCCCCCAGAGGCTCTTCCCCGAATCCCCAGCACCCCTCCGGAGGATGCCCGAAGAACGCTACCACCACGGTTCCAAGGACTACCCCAGGATGGCGCCCAGGACCGCATAAGGCGTGATTAGGTGGCCAGTGGAGCGATGCAAACTTCTGTAGCGTTCCGAACCACGGAAGAAATATAGAACCCTGAAGTACGCCTGTCAGACCCCTTTCTTTTATCTAAAATCTTGGCGGTTCTGCGCTAGTTAGCTTGCGTACTGTGCCTCCGGGCACGTGTGTTCCAGAAGGTGAGGCTCAACTGGAGAGAATATGTAGTCCTCTCGTGACTGTGGCTTACCTTAAATAGCTCACAACAACAAGAAACTGTAGTTATTAGTTGCTTCCGGAGAGTCAGGTCCCTGGCTGTGGTTACAGGAACTGCTCTACAACACAGCCCTCAAACGCTGGAGGGACTGCCCAGAGTCTAATCAGAAGCCTAGAATACCCTGTCTGGCCCAGTGTTTCTGGGCAAGCGTGGAGGTCTTGCAAATCAGAAAATGAATGACCCTGCCAGTTCCCATAAATCTTTCACTATGCGCTAACACCTCTGTAGGGAGGTTCTAAGAAAAATAACAAAACAGTATGTCTTAGATTAAATCTTGACCCACTTAGGTCCACACAACTGAAAAACAACACCTAACTGACTTCTCTGCACCTAGCCGGCTTTTCAGTCCAGCCTCCATGCTGGTTTCATAACTCTCTTGCAGATAGTAACACACAAGCAAAAGCAGACTCGTTGCGGCACTCACCTATTTAAAGGTATTTAATGGCCCCACTGACTCCTTATCATGTCACACATAATTACCCAGTCTGGCCTCCTGGCCTAACCCCACACCCATCTCTCCAGGGGAGCCACCTGATAATCCAAAGGTCACCTGCCTGGTCACATCTCCGGCTTTGCTCAAGTGGTCTCCTGTGCCAGGAGGACCCATCTCTGAGGAAGGATGTTCCCTTTTTCACAGCACCGTCACGTTGTTTTATTATAAACCCTTGCTGCCTTTTGTACCAATCTCCCTAGATGTATCCCTTAACATGGGATAGATATGCTAGCACACAGCATGCGGTTGATGAGTGTTTACTGACTAAATGTTGAACAAAAAAAAAATGGCTAAAAGACTAAAAAGTGAGAAACGTGAACCAAACATATTCAGAGAAGCCCAGTGGATCAGCATTATGATCCAAGCTGGGAAGTATTTCAGCAAGCAGAAACGCATGAACTACTGTGATAAATGTTTGCAGAATGCCCGACTACACTCTGTGCTAAGTTCTGTGTGGATCCATAGATTCTAAAGTATAATCCCTGCCACTGTGACATTTTTGTTTTGTTTTGTGTTGTGTTGTGTCGTTTCTAAATCTGTCTACCCCCCCCCCCAGTAGGCAATTTTCTCCCAGAGGAGCTTCGAGTTGTATTCATGTACAAAATAATTTGGTTAAATTTTCGTCAGAAGAATGGTTAAGCTATTTTTTTTTAAGATTCTTTTTACTCATGAGAGAGAGAGAGAGAGAGCACAAGCAGGGGTAGGGGCAGAGGGAGAGGGAGAAGCGGGCTCCCCAGGTAAGCAAGGAGCTGCACTCTGGTCTCGACCCCAGGACCCTGGGATCAGGATCACAACCTGAGCTGAAGGCAGATACTTAACCGACGGAGCCACCCAGGTGCCCTCAAAATGGTTAAACTATTCTGTTTTTATAGTTTGGATTATGCAACCATACTGTGAAGACCCATCTATATCGGTATATCCTTGAGAGCAGGCCTAACAGAAGGCTGTGTACGATAACCCACCCCAAGATGTGGAAGGATTGAATTACTGCTAACCAGAATAGAAAGAAACATAGCTGTGGGGGCGTGGGTAACCCCTGTTGGCAAGAAGGAACCCAAGTGGAAAGGTCGCAGGCAGCAGATAATTATTACACGCCGAACCCCAAAAGCTTTGTGCGTCCCGAACACTTTTGTAGTCCCTTATATATAACGTATCCCATACAAAGAACACTAAGGAGGATACGGTCATAACACAATGAGAAAAAACTAATAAAAAGAGATCATTTGTTTTTATGCTAGATGAGACTATAATAATGAACACTTTGTTATGGGGAACTGATAACATCTAAGGAGATAAGCAGGTTACAGGGCAGGATATATTTCAGTTGGTTCCCCAAAAGTCCCAGAAACTAGTATTTCTTGGACCTGAGTAAACTGTTAACTTTGCCCATTCTGGTTCTTACAATCCAGATGTGAAAAGTGGCATCTTACCCACTGCTCAGAAGAAACAGCCAAGGTAATGGGAAGAAAGGAAAATATTCAAAGGCCAAATAAGAGGGCCCATAGACTCTCAAGAGATCCCTCCCTTAACAGTCCCATATATGGGCAAAAACTGGGAAAACAGCAGTCCTTGAGAATTTCCTTAGAATTAAACAAACAAAAAACCTGTGGAACGCCGAATCAGCTGTTCGTGCTCATTTCAGAAATAATGTTAGATTATGTGAGTGATTTGTGATGGCTTTCCTGCATGCGCTCGCTTGCAGATTTCTGAAGCTGTCCACCAGGGACAGCTTCACGGGGAGAGGAAGAGCTGCAAAACGGCGCCTCTCCCAGCCGCTGACACTCCTCAACACTGCAATCTAGTGAGGGTCAACTTCAAAACCCTCCTGACTAAATCCTTTCTGAGAATAGCTCCTGGGGCTGCTCTTGAGCAATACTTGTTTGTTTACTTGTTCTAAAGAGCCAAGAGATGACACAGGAATGATAGGACAGTGGGCCAATAGCTGCCCAGACAGCCTCGAGGCTGGACTATTTCTTCCAATCAGAAAGAGGAGAGGTGGGACAGGCCAGGCAGGCCCGTGGCGAGGAACGACTTCTCGGTTTGACTTGTCCTCCATGTTGTGTGTGTCAAAAATAATGTGTCCTGCACTGCAGCTTAATGTTTCATGCCTCATTTAACAGGTTCTTAGAAATAGCTAGACAGCATGATGTACAGCCATGTCAGGTCACTAATGCTGGAGGCATCATGTTCGATTTTTTGTGGTTACCCTATTTTCTCCACAATATGGTCATTTCATTTGATGGAAAAGGGAAGAGGGTCGAGTTATTTAAAACCGACACCATCTGGCTTTCTAGACTAATAGTTTGATAGTTTAAAGGCACCATGAGATTCCTGGAGAAAATATTTAATAAATTTTAAAGATGTGTTCTTGCTTTTCTACTTTATATGGATTATGTTAAGCAACAGAAATATGTGTTATTCATTTAAAAATAACACTATGCTGGGGCGCCTGGGTGGCACAGCGGTTAAGCGTCTGCCTTCGGCTCAGGGCGTGATCCCAACGTCGTAGGATCGAGTCCTGCATCAGGCTCCTCTGCTATGAGCCTGCTTCTTCCTCTCCCACTCCCCCTACTTGTGTTCCTTCTCTCACTGGCTGCCTCTGTCAAATAAATAAATAAAATCTTTTTAAAAAATTATACTATGCTTATATTAACTAGCTTAAAATAATTCATGAATAATATTAATTTACCACTCTGGAAATTGTTCCCTACATCAGACTTCTACTAAACTGCAACTGAGGGCACATGAAATTTTTCTAAGTTATTTGTTTATCCATATGTTAATATAAGTTAATAAATTTTAGATATAATTTATATATTATGAATATGCTATTCTTACAAGGAGATTATGCTTATGAGACACCTTTACATGCCCACAGCCTTGGATGATTTTCTGAGAAACACATAGGGAGATGTGGTTTTAGATGCAAGTAGGAATTCAAGGTTAGGGGAAGACTTTAGCAGTCACTGTAAATGTGGACTTTAGTACTTGAAAATCACAGTGATCCTGTCCCATCACTTGCCCAGCCCTTGAAGCCTATCCCTGCATGGCTGTGAACTCAAGGCCTGGGGTAATTTGGCAAAGCTTTATGGATGCCTAAGGGACTAGGGAAATATGAAACTCTCCTTCCCTTCCCCCAAACTCCATATGCCAGATAATTGATTTTTTTCCCCTCTTGCATTTGGAACAGTTGTCCAGCAAGAGAACAAAAAATCCATTTCTTACAAAATAGCAATTAAGCCAAGAAAGCAGCTCACCAGTCAATACTTAATATCCAAAAAAAAAAAAAAAAAAAATCCAGAAAAGAAAGCAGCAAACAGTCCATACTCTTTTTTTTTCTTAAAGGCTTATTGATTTATTTTAGAGAAATAGAGAAAGAGCGAGGGGGCAGGGCAGAGAGAGAGAGAATCGGAGAATCTCAAGCGGACTCCCCACTGGGGAGTCTGACACTGGATCTCACAACCAGGAGATCATGACCTGAGCCAAAATCAAGAGTCCCCTGGCCAACCGACTGAACCACCCAGGTACCCCTGCACTCTCTTTAAGACTTCAACCCTGATTATTTTGTTTGGCAGAAAGTAGGTACATAAGAAGCACTGATTGAATTTTTTTTTCAACTTTCACAGAATAAATACAAACCAACCAAGATAGTACACTTGGAGCTTGAAGCCTTCGTCTGTAAGTTTGGAAACCAGATAGGATGTTTAAGTGCTGTTGATTCAGAGGTTTTTCAAGGTAAAGAACGGTGACAAAGAGGGGAGAACACCTGACAGTGACACATGCACAAATGCACTGTTGTCTAGTAAACAGCAGAATGAAAAACTACAGCTAACATCATTGTTCTGGGCTTGGGGAATAATTATACAAGGATCTGCAACATGTTTGGCTTCTCTGTAAGGAAAGAAATCCCAGCTACATTAAAACCACTTTCAGGAATATATTTTAGTATGTTTTGTATGTTTCCGTAATAATGTATACAGCACAATGCAATTACTCTATCAAACGGTCCTATAAGAAAGGCTTCCACAGACTCAGAGGGTAAGAGGTCGGGAGCTATGGTAATGTTTCTAAATATTAGATATTACAAACCAGGCAGTCTAGGACTGCAGCGCTGTCCACACAGCTGCACGTCCAGCAGACGTGGGGACGCGCAGCAAACAAACGGTCTGCAGTTTGCAGGCTCCTCTCCAAGCACCTGGCGCCCTCCAATGTAACTGTGAGCTCACAGAGGACTCTGAGGCTCGGGAGGATGTTCGGCGGCGGGGTGCCCGAGGAGTGTGAGCGGGCTGGGCCCTAACTCCCCGGGGCCACATGGGACCAGTTTCCTAAACACGCAACAGCGACAGGTAACCGATGTGGACGAGCAACCAGCAGCACCCAGACCCGTGGCGCTGCGGCGGGAGCACGCAACGACTGTACTTTCGAGTCGAAGCTTCCTCGGCCGTCGGCACAGGGAGGCGGCACACCAGCGATTAGGGGTCAGCAAGAGGAGCTGGGCCAAGCGGGACGGCACAGGAGGCGCACGTACCCTCCTGCGGCCGCGCCTGGACCTCCGCGCCAGGTTTGGGTCGGCCCACGCGCCTGCGCACCGTGGGCTCTCCGCTGCGCACGCGCACGGCCCAGCTTCCGCCACGCCCGCCATGGCGGTGGCGGCAGCCGGCCTTAGCCCCGCCCCCCCGGGACGCCGCGCCGGTCACCTGACGCGGCTGCGGGCTGAAGAGACACAAGGGAAGTCGCTGTCGCCACAGTCAGAGCTTTTGCCGCCGTCGTCGTCACTGCCTGCAGCAGCCGGGACCCTCCGCCTCACCGCCTCCGCCTCGCCGCCCGCGCTATGCCGTCGGAGAAGACCTTCAAGCAGCGCCGCACCTTCGGTGGGTGCCGCGGCGTGGGGGGGGCGGTGCGCGGGCCGGAGGAGGGGCTGAAGCGGGGA
>NC_048229.1:79742369-79776866 GCF_002007445.2 Ailuropoda melanoleuca
CCGGGACCTGAACGGTCGGACCCAGGGAGCTCCCGCCGAACGAGTGGCGGACGAACCCAGGGAGACCCCCTCCTTCCCCGGGCCGCGTCTTGGGCAAGGGCGGTCGTCCGTCCGCTCCGGGTCGGGGTCGGGGGCCAACGTGGGCCGGAGGGCCGGGGCCTGAGCTGTCGGACCTAGGGAACCCCCACCCCCCGGCCGGGGCCGGGTCTCGGGCGAGGGCGGCTGTCCAGCCGTCCGCTCGGGGTTGAGGCCGGGGGCCGACGTAGGGCTGGGGGGCCGGGGTCTGAGCGGGGTGGACCGTAGGAGCCTCTCCCGGCCCCCAGGCCGTGTCGCGGTCCATGGCGGCTGTCGGCCCGGGGGGTCGGGGTTAGGACCTGTGCGCGGTCGACCCAGGAAGGCCCGCCACCCCCTCCCCGGCCGGCTCGCCGTCGAGGGCGGCTGTCAGTCCAGAGCGCGCTGCGGCGGAGCTGCTGAATCACCTTTTTGGCCCCCAGCGGCCGTGGCCCGGCTGTTTGCTGGGTTCTCACGTCAGCCCTGCAGTCCTGGGGGTCGCTGCGCTCCGGAGGCGCAGACCCGAGTAAGAAGGGTGCCCGTGGGGGAGGCCAGGCTGTGACAGGTCCTTTGAAGTGATGACACCAGTATGCAAGTGAATCATCTCCAGGTAAGTCGCCTTGGTCACACGTGGTCGCTTACAAACATTGGTACCTTGCTTGAGAGGAGGAGTGTGCAGACTGGTGAGCTCTGGAGGTGGGGCTTTGTACACATCCCTGCGTCGTCCAGTGTAGACCGGGTGTGGCGGCGTGTCTGGATCTTGTCTGTGGCAGGCGAGCGAGGGTCAGTGGCTTTTCTTTTTGCCTTGCCGTTGCATTCATACTTTTCCACCAGCAGTAAATCAGTTCTTTCCCAGTTGAGGCTAGAAACCCAACTTGGGTTTCCTAGCATTTGGCAAAACTGAAAGTAACATTATCACAATATTTACGCCTCCAGAAAAATGACGATAAGGAAGTGACTGGTGTTCCCTGGTATCAAGAAAATCCTGCACTAGCAACGTGGCCCCCCGGGCAGTGTGTTGGGGGGTGGTGTTTATAGCAGCTCAGGGGAGTTCCCTGGGGTCATCTTCCTTAGGGTCTGTGGCGGCAGCACCAACACCATGCACTCCTTTTGTTTCCTTGCCTGAAGTCTACAAAGCTGAGCGTTCACGCAGCTTGGACGTGGTGGTGTGGATCTCAGTACTAGTAATTATTTGATTGCTTGGCCCTGAGCAGCTGCGAAGCACACCTTTTCAGTCTCTTGAGCAGTTTGTTGTTTAGCAACAACACTTGGATGTGCGGTTTTTGTTGGAAATGTTCTCTTTAATGACCTCTGTGAACTCTCAATGTTGTTTAGCTTTTATGCAGCCCTGAGAGCAGCATCTGAAGCAGATTTCCTCTTTTATCTGGCTTCAGGCCTCACTGGTGTTTTAAAGTTAACCGAGGGGCGCCTGGCCGGCTCAGTGGATGGAGCACGTGAGTCTTGATCTCGGGGTTGTGAGTTCAAGCCCCACATTGGACATAGAGCTTACTTAAAAAAAACCAAAGATCAATAGAAGTTAACTGGGGACATTTGTGTGGGAAAGATGCTTATTTTCTCACGACTGAAACTATCGTTACTTTCCTTTTGCTTCGAGTATTTTTAGGTTATTCTAGAAAAATCTCTGAAGAGTAGGTGGTAAGACTAGGAAAAGTGAGATTAACGTATTCTAATTCACCTGGAACCTTTGGCCCTGAGGGTAAACCAGGAATGCTTCCATTTTTTCCCCATTAGTACATCTTATATATACTCTTTGTGGGCTCCCCGCTTAGCTCACCTTTACTCCCCTTTTATCTTTTTTTTTTTATAAGATTTTATTTATTTATTTGGGGCGCCTGGGTGGCACAGCGGTTAAGCGTCTGCCTTCGGCTCAGGGCGTGATCCCGGCGTTACGGGATCGAGCCCCACATCAGGCTCCTCCGCTATGAGCCTGCTTCTTCCTCTCCCACTCCCCCTGCTTGTGTTCCCTCTCTCGCTGGCTGTCTCTATCTCTGTTGAATAAATAAATAAAATCTTTAAAAAAAAANAAGATTTTATTTATTTATTTGACAGAGAGCACAAGCAGGGGGAGCAGCAGAGGAAGAGGGAGAAGCAGGCTCCCCGCTGAGTAGGAAGCCCAATGCGGGGCTTGATGCCAGGACCCTGAGATCACGACCTGAGCTGAAGGCAGGCACTTAACAGACTGAGCCACCCAGGCACCCCCCCTTTTCCCTTTTAAAAAGATCTCTTTAATAGTCATTTTGCAGAAACAGATCAAATATCATTTAATGGCTCCTGCCTTTCTTTGCTCCAGTGCTGACAATTTTTACTGATTTGTAGCCCAGTAAATGAGGGAAATAAATTTTTGGAGAGGACCTCTTCAGTAGAACCTAAGAGCAGCCGCACTTGGCTTAAGCAGTTCTTTCTCTTTCCAAGTGAATGAGTTTAGGTTAATTCGGAATTGAATATAGCTCTGCTGATATATTCTACTGGGATTGGGAGGGTTGAAGTGGACCTTGGGGCTCACCCAAAAACAGCCCTTTCTTTTTGTAGCTGAAGAAACTGGGTGGGGCCCAGAGGTGAAGATCATGGTCCACCTAGTGGCAGAGTCTGGACTTGCACTTCATCTTCCGCCGTGTATTTTCCCCGCCTCCGATAGGTAGCCACCATTTCCAATACATGAGATGGGCCGGCACTAAGTCAAAAAGCATAATCTGCCTTTGCAGGTATGTGGAAAAATTTTATGAACTTCCAGAGTTGTGTTTGAGCAAATAATTCTGGATTTGGTCTGCTCACAGGTAATAATTTTACTTCAGCTTCTGTCCCAGTTTATTTAATGACACTGTTCTGCTGTGATTTAGTGGTGAGCAGGTTTAAGCTTCTCCATTAATATCAAAAAAGTTAGCATGTCTTGGGGCGCCTGGGTGGCACAGCGGTTGAGCGTCTGCCTTCGGCTCAGGGCGTGATCCCGGCGATCTGGGATCGAGCCCCACATCAGGCTCCTCTGCTATGGGCCTGCTTCTTCCTCTCCCACTCCCCCTGCTTGTGTTCCCTCTCTCGCTGGCTGTCTCTCTCTCTGTCGAATAAATAAATAAAAAATCTTTAAAAAAAAAAAAAAGTTAGCATGTCTTGAGGGAAGTTTATGTGTTGGTCTAGAATAAATACCTGCAACTACTCTAATAAGGTAGACCGTAGAGCAGGGTTTATGCCAAAACATAGGTAGCACTCCATGAACTGAAGCTGTGGCACTCATTAATGGATTGAACATTACGTTTATGACTTATAGACCGATGGGGCAATATCTATTCTTCCGTTTCACTGAGTGAAATAAAGTTTTACTTTAAATACCCCAGGGAATCCCAAAGCAACTTTGCAAATGGTACGTTGGTAAAAATAAGACACCTTAGACTCCTTTCCTCTATTTTTATGTTTCTAAGTCTTGTAAGGATTCTTAGAGACAGGAGAAAAGGAATCTGGGACGTATATCTTTTTTTTTTTTTTTTTAAGATTTTGTTTATTTATTCGACAGAGATAGAGACAGCCAGCGAGAGAGGGAACACAAGCAGGGGGAGTGGGAGAGGAAGAAGCAGGCTCACAGCAGAGGAGCCTGATGTGGGGCTCGATCCCATAACGCCGGGATCACGCCCTGAGCCGAAGGCAGACGCTTAACCGCTGTGCCACCCAGGCGCCCCTGGGAAGTATATCTTGACACACATTTGGAAGAGTGTTTATTTCCATTTTACAACTTTAATTTGTTTATTAACCGTCTTCTGTGCGCAAGGCTGAGCCCCTGTAAATACAAAGATGATTAGAAGCAGGTCCCTGGCTGCCAGGGGCACTCTGTTGAGTAAGACAAACAATAAACAGGTCATTATAGCATTAAAAAAAAACCAAAAACAACAACAACAAAAAACCACAAAAAACTTGAGTAAAAGAATTGCTCATATGTGCCTTTGATTTGTGTTGTTGGTAATATTTTTGTTAAATATACTGTTTGTCTCTGAAAACAGCTGTCTATTCAAAAGAGTGAGGCACAGGCCTATACCATATTTGCTCAGTTAATCCAGGATTACCACTGGGTTTTCACTGCAACTGGCCAAGATATTCATGACATTCCTATGAAACTTGCTATTACTTGTTTTTACCTTAAGTAAGTAACTCGTTTCATACCTCAGTTTTCCCACCTTTAATAAAAATAATGATTTTTGTACTTTTTGGGTCATATTTTGGGAATAAATCAAGGTAAACTTTTGATACTAAGGTATAGAAATTAGTTTCTGATTTGAAGCCCCACATTTATTTTTTTTTTAAAGATTTTATTTATTTATTTGACATAGAGACAGCCAGTGAGAGAGAGACAAGCAGGGGGACTCTGAGAGGAAGAAGGAGGCTCCCAGCAGAGGAGCCTGGTGTGGGGCTTGATCCCAGAACGCCGGGATCACGCCCTGAGCCGAAGGCAGACGCTTAACGACTGAGCCACCCAGGCGCCCCATGAAGCCCCACATTTAAAGCCTGTTTTGTTTCTTTCATTTTCCACTTGCCAAAACAAACCTATTTTCTTGTATTAAAAAAAACACCCTCCTCTGTCTGAATGTTTCCACTTAACTTTCAAATTTATTAGGATAAGCTTTTTTTTTTTTTTAATTTGAGAAATCTTAAGCTGACTCTGCCCTGAGCACAGACCCTGAGATTTCGACCAGAGTGGAAATCAAGAGTCGGATGCTTAACTGACTGAGCCACCCAGACACCCCAGTTAGGATACGCTTTTATGTATGAAGCATATTCCAGGGTATATTAAAGAATTGCCGTTCATTTGCTAGAGTGAATTAATTGTGATTTCCTCTAACCTCTAAAATAATCTTCCCTGACAAAATGGAGGTTTTTGTTGTGAAGAGGGTTGATAGCTAAGTCTGGATGGTAGAGCACCTTTTCCTGGGGTAGGACAGACATAGGGATAGGTCTCAAAGCTGAGAGAAGCATTGAAGGGAGATCGGTGACACCCGCAGAAATAGAGAAGGATTTGAAGGATGATGCCAGGGGGAAAACTCCTCCTCCTCCTGTGTTTCCTTTACTCTCCGTATTCTACCGATCAGCTCCTTCACTTTGGACCCTAGATGTGTGGGTTTTCCACACATCAAGCAATTCGGTGGACTGTCCTACAATTTAAAATTTTTAAAAATTTTATTTGATTAATTTATCTGTCTAGTAATCTCTATACCCAATGTGGCACTTGAACTCAAGACCCTGAGATTGAATTGAATGCTCAACTGACTGATGACTCTGAGTTTAACTCAGTTCTAATTCTGTTTACCTGGTGAAAAGCTCAGCCCCACAGGTTGAGTTCAGCCCCACAGTACTGCCCCCGCCGCGACTCCGAACACTGACTGCAAGTGCAGCTTGTTACTTGTGCTTCGGACCAACTGGCTATAAATCAGAGGTTCCTACGCCCCCCTCGTGTTCAGTTAAATTGCTAGAGTGGTTCACAGGAAAACTCTTTCTTTGCTAGATTACTGGCTTATTACAAAGCGTATTAAAGCATACACATGAACAGCCTGATGAAAAGTATATAGGGTAAGGTCGGGAAGAGTCCTGAGCACAGAAGCTTCTGTCTCTGTGGAGTTTGGAATGTGCCACTCTCCCAGCACCTGGAAGCCTG
This sequence comes from Ailuropoda melanoleuca, assembly GCF_002007445.2. Taxonomy (NCBI): domain Eukaryota; kingdom Metazoa; phylum Chordata; class Mammalia; order Carnivora; family Ursidae; genus Ailuropoda; species Ailuropoda melanoleuca. The sequence continues at coordinate 79,748,074 of NC_048229.1, forward strand.
AGCCCCATCCTTTTGATGGAGATTTCATTACTTGGGCATGATTGGTTAAATCATTGGCCATCGGTGATTCATCCTCCAAGCTCCTTTCCCGTCCCTGGTGGTTGGGGTGGGTCTGAACATTGCAAACCCCAAATCACTGTTCTTTCTCCCTGGCAACCAGTCCTCCATCCTTAGGAGCTTTCCAAAAGTTACCGTGTTAAAATAAACTCAGGTATGGTTGATTGGGGTTTGCTGTGAATAATCAACTCTGCCGGGACCAGTACAGATTTTTTTTGTTATTACTCACTACGTTATAGATTGTGAACCACTAGGCTAAACTTACTATTAACAATAACTAAATTTATCTCCGTTCTTACGTACTGAATAGGAATGTGTGCTGGTAGGAGTCCCTGAGTTTGCCGTCTTTTATAGCAGATATGTTAGTAATTTTATCTTAGAAGCTGACTTAGAAATGTTGAGTGGGAAAATAGAAATAGAACCTATATGTCCGTATTTGAACGTGGGAATTATTTCAGTCATTTTTATGAAAAATAATACTAAATGTTTTTTTTTAGATCCAAAAAAATAGGCAACAGTAGAATATATTTATATAGATGATAGCATCTTTTTTCTGAAACCACCAGGACTTCTCAGGAAGTCCATGTCGTGGATCATTGATATAAGGGGGAGGAATACAGAGATATTCTGCAAAAAAAAGTATTCAACAGTAGAATTTGGGCTTTAAACTTTTTGGATGGGGGTGAGAGGGGGCAGTCACTGAGCAAAACTTTTTTTTTTTTTTTTAAGATTTCATTTATCAGAGAGAGAGAGGGTACAAGCAGGGGGCTCAATCCCAGGGTCCTGGGAACATGACCTGAGCCAAAGGCAGACTCTTTTTTTTTTTTTTTTTTAAGATTTTATTTATTTATTTGACNGCTTAACGACTGAGCCACCCAGGCGCCCCCAAAGGCAGACTCTTAAACAACTGAGCCACCCAGGCATCCCTGAGCAAAACTGTTTAAAAGTCAAATAGGGCCTTCTTTTTCCCCCATATCTCTTTTGGGCAGTTTCTTTTCTATTAAGCACTGTATCATTGAAAAGCAGGAAGTAATAAGAGAAAATTGCATTGACGAGCCTATGGTTTATGTTAGATTCCTATACCAACTTAAACTTTGGACAATTCACAAAAATCGGCAGGTCGTGGGAGTCGTTGGAGGAAAGATTGGTAATGCCATGCAGTTAATGTGCTCTTTATATTTGACTGCAAGCCTGTGGTCCCAAACCCTTGAAACTAGGAGTTCTGTGCTCTTGGTCTTGTGTCATACGCCTGCAAGAGCTGTGTAATTGCATGTTGGTTTACGTCCAAATTGCATGTGACCTTACACATCAACTTGTGCCAGATATGACGTGCCAGGGCGTGGTTCCTCTCAGTTCTACGGAAGATGTCATTATTGCTCTGCTCTGCCACAGCTAGGGATAGGTGAATTTAGATACAGAAACCACCAGGAGAAATGCAGGAAAAAAGCTGCATTTTGGCCCTTAATAATGCCTGTGTCTCTTCCTTTTCGTTGCAGAACAAAGAGTAGAAGATGTCCGACTTATCCGAGAGCAGCATTCTACCAAAATCCCAGTAGGTAGTCTCCGGCGCCTGTGTTTCAGTGGTTAATAATGTGCTCAAAAGAGAGCGCTGCTTAAGTACTTTAGTACAGTGCTGAGGTATGCGTAACTGTGTGACAGGTTTCTGCGGAGCTCGTCAGACAAGTAACCCGCATTGTCACTTTCATGACCTAGAATCGAGATATCTTAATATACAGTTCTTTCATATAATCACATTCTGTTTCCTCCTGAGTCTGAGTTTGCTGCCTTAGTGTTACACACTTCACAAGTCAAATATATTTGGGGGGAAAGGGATAGAGGGGCTAGGACTGTTGGTATTTTATCAATGGAAGGAAGTGTCCGCTCTCTGCTAAAGGAAGGAGTACTGCGGTAGGAAAATCAGCTCTCCGGATTGAAATGTGACCGTACGTTCCAGGCTGTCTTTTGATGCCCCAGAGAAGTCTGTTGTATTTGGCTGCTTTGCAGGAGATGGAGGAAAGACACTGCTCGTTCTTGTCATGCATAGGTGCCTCCGATGCTTTTTGCTTTGCCAAGGCGGCAGCACCCTCTACCCCAAATCCTTTGCTGGCAGACCCTAAAAAGGTTTCTGCTGAGGCACCAGGTCTAAGGAGGAGTGGTTAAGAGAAACTTCTGGTTTCAGATACCGGCTGAGTTCAGGTCTTAGATTCAAGGTTACTGAGTGATGTTGAGCTAGTTACTAAAATTCTGAAAGGATGTGGCAACATCCTTATCTGTAAAATGGGAAGAGAATCCCATCCCATGTAGTAGTTGGAAAGATTTGCCTAGTTCTGTGTACATGGTTGTTACCGCCTATGAATGCTACAGACCACTTAGAAAGACACTCCACTGTTAAAAGTTCTGTAGAAGTTTCCATGTTTGGCTTTCTGACGTGTCCTATCAGACTAAACTGAGGGGAAAGAGAAAAGGTCCAGAGGGTTGGGGCTGTAAGGTACATAGACAAGATAAGATGGGTCTGCCTAGCATTTTCCCAACTGTAGGATTCTACAGTAAAAGACACAGTCTCTGTTTTCCTTGGACTGCTTAGAAATTTCAGTCTGTCCTTATATTTGGGGTCAACATATGGCCTGGGGAATTTCCTTAATTTTAAGGTTTTCTTCATTCTTCACTTTTTGGTGCTAGCTAGTGGAAACAACTAGCCCAGCAGTCTGCCAGGATTCGTTCTGCCCCCTCCTTTTGAAACACGAATATCTGCATACATTAGCTGTCCTCTTTGCTAGCAGTTCCAGGATTTTTGCAGAAATCACATACTTGTACTTCCACGTATGGGCTTGTGACCCCCGAACAAGTTTACAGGCACTTCTTATAGGGAATAGCACAGATGGACAGAGAAGGAACGGGCAGCTTGCTGGCTCTCCAGTCCCCGTTCTCCACTCCCCAAGGACGGCTTTTTCTTCTGCGCTCCCGTCCATAACACTGCTGTCGAAATGTAACACTCGAGAAGACACTTTTCAGGGCTAGCCAAATGCCTTACTCATAACTTACGTGTCTTCTCTCCTGAATTCAAAGTACAGGAAAAAGAAAAAATAAGAACCAGAAAGTCAGTCATTTGTAGGGGATTGTTTTCATGGAAATCACCAGCATCAGAGAGTCAGGGACACCTGAGAGGAGGGAGGTGCTCAAGGCCATGCTGTCCTGTGTCCCCAGGCTGCTGCTGTGTCTTCCTTTAATGAAGAGGGTCTAAGGTCAGGAGATTTTCTTCTCATTCTGACTGCTTGTGCCTCTTCCTGGACCAGGAATTTAAGATTTCTGTATTGCCTCTGATCTCTGCTGCTAGTCAAACCCAGGCAAAAGTAGTCTATCTGCTGATTCTCCCTTGCGGCTACCATGTTCTGAACACACCCCATGAATAAAAGTCCTTGATCTTATCAAGGAAAGGAATAGCAGTTCGATTTGGCCTTACACAGAACCTTATGTGGGTCGCATAGAGTGGAACAATGTACAGACAAGTATCTTCCCCTTTACTAAAGAAACATTATGCAGAGGTTTCCACTCCTCTCTCCCAGCTTCTCGTTGTGGCAGGGTGGAGCATTGCTCTACCTGGAGAAGGGTGTCTGTGCTACAGGAAGAAGATGCGGCAAGGTGGTCAGCTCCTGTGGCCAGCGTTTGTAGTGGCTTAGAACTAGGGGAGAAATTGTCCTCTGTGGAAAGGAAGTATGGCAAGGAGTGCATGGTGGATTTATTTCTGTTCATGATGTGGAACTGTTTTTGTTCCCTCCATAGTGCAAGATTCTTGGCTCTTAAAACTCTTTAAAGAACTATAAGAAGTATTTTGTCAAAATGAAAGAATCTTCAAGTCTTTCTGCATAAAATTGGTCTCCAGAACCAGCTGATCATTGTTATCTGCTTATCAGATATTTACTTAGTGCTTTTTCCACATCAGATAGAGAAACCAGTCTAGTATTAAAAAACACTTGTATTACCCAAATTAAGATCTCACACATTTTAGAGGAAATAGTGGTATTTCAACTGAATAGATTCTGAGGTTACACTTTAAGCTGGTACCTAGCATCGGCTCTTATTTTTCTGACTACTTAGTACGTTTTCATGGTTCCAGATAACAAAAAGAATATATAGAAAACTTCTTTCACTACCCTGCTCACTTCCCTGGAGGCAGCCACCTTGCCTTGCGTCCTCTATTCTGTAAGGGATGAGACAAGTCTAAGCTAAGAAGATCTGTGGGGAAACTAACAAAGGTGCTGTTTCTGTTTCAAACCCCATTTTGGTATGTGCCAGTTACAGCATAGGAAGTATTTCATCTCTTCATTGTTAATGGTTATTTTAAAATCTCTCATCTGGCTGCTTTTCTAGGTGATAATAGAACGGTACAAGGGTGAGAAGCAACTTCCTGTCCTGGACAAAACCAAATTCCTTGTACCTGACCATGTCAACATGAGTGAGCTCATCAAGATCATTAGGTATTTAATCACCTTTTTTCCCCTATTTCTTTGGGTAACTGCTCATTCTGTATCAGACTTACAGATAAATCTTTAGTTCTTATTAACATTGTGCAAGCTTAATAAACCTGAAGACATTCCTTCCTTTCCGAGTTCTTCTCGTATCTGCTGGGTCTCCTGTCCCTCTGATTCTTTCATCATAACATCTAGTGTAGATGTTGTCTTTTTTATTTTTATTTTTAAGATTTTAGTTATTTATTTGACAGAGAAAGGACACAAGTAGGCAGAGTGGCAGGCAGAGAGAGAGGGAGAAGCAGGCTCCCCACAGAGCAGGGAGCCCAATGTGGGACTTGATCCCAGGACCCTGGGATCATGACCTGAGCTGATGGTAGATGCTTAACCGACTGAGCCACCCAGGCGCCCCTAGATGTTGTTTCTTAATCAGAAAAGTGTACAGGTTTTGTATGGCAGAGTTAGTAAAGACAATGCAGACTTGGTGAAATGGTAAAATCAGTAGTTTGTAAATTGTATCTGGAACCGCTTCTCTTATTAGAACACTAATGGCTAGTCAGAGAGCATACTAATTTAAACCTGGCCTCGGGAATACAGTAAGAACGATGTAAGGATTACTGCTGCTATCAGTCATGAATGTAGTCCCAGGAGACGCCCTGTGTTTCATGAGAAATTTTAGGAGAGTCATCATCAGTAGGCATACACATTTTGCCAGAAGCAGCATTTACAAAAGCTTTATACTTTTCTATCAGTGCGGGTGGGGGATATTTTTACATGTCCCCTGCATATTGATGCGTTGGTGTCTCTTCACATTGTTTTCTTTCAATAGGAGGCGCTTACAGCTCAACGCTAATCAAGCCTTCTTCCTGTTAGTGAATGGACACAGCATGGTGAGTGTGTCCACACCGATTTCTGAAGTGTATGAAAGTGAGAAGGACGAAGACGGGTTCCTGTATATGGTATACGCCTCTCAGGAGACATTTGGAATGAAATTGTCTGTGTAAGACTAGAAAAATGCATCTGTTCTTGAATTTTTTTAAACCCTTACCAAGAAAAAAAAAGGGATATTACCAACTGAGATTAATTGCTCAGTTCATCCAGTCACAGATCATCAAAACAGTAGTGTTCCTGCCTAGGAGTTTTAGGAAGTTGTTTTGTCCTGCAAGCAGAAAAACTGAGCTCCAAATGAGCACATTCAGCTTTGGAAAATTATATTATTTAACCTAGGCTGTTTTGTTTTCAAATTTAGAAGTTTAAAAATAAAATATTTTGCATTCTAAGTTGCCAATAAAATAGACCTTCACATTGTTTTAATGCTCTTACCCTATTAGGAACCTTCAGTTTAAGCAGAGAGACATTCTTCACTAGGTTCACTGAACCAGCCAACTTTTTGTAGAAGGGTTTCTATTCAACTGGGGAAATCTCTGTAAGAGGATCTTTAAGCATAAGTTGTCAAGCATAGCCCCCCCGCTGTTTGCCATAATAGTTGGCAAGAAGCAGGGAAAATGGGGGTAGGAAAACCCCGGACCGCTGCCCAAGGTTCCCGCTCCCAGTGTGCGCGTACCCGAGTCCGTGTGTGCTTGCGTAGACGATAACGGAGAAGAGCACCACTGCTCCGTAAGAACCTGGATAGTTCAGAATTTTGGTCTAGTTTCTCAAAGGGCCCAGAGAAGGAACGCGTGACATTTCTCCCGGTTCGTATGTTCTCTAGGAAGTCAGACTGCTGTCTGCTTTGGCAAAGAAACAAGCTGTTCTATCAGTTTCATTCCTTAGGACAGTGCTAGAAGGTACGGAACACGAAAACTCAAGCATTAAAATTCAGATGCGCTCCCTCTACCCTTTGGCCTAAAGCTGTAGATGATCCATGTTCTATGTTAAGTGTGTGACTCCTATTAAAAAGCTACCACATTTTTGAGAGTATTTCAGTTGTCACTGTGGGTCAACCAACCATTAAGGTTCCTCCACTCCTGAGTGCATGTCAGCTGTGAAGAAAACAGCAGCAAAAGGAGACCTAATGCTCTTTGCAGTTATTAATGTCAGAAGTTAAACATTTTCCAAGTTCAACTAGACTAACCAGTGCTTCATACTACCTGCATGGGGTTCACTATTTACTGTTTTTGTGGGAGTAGCACAGAAAGATCACAGACCGCTTTACGCTGTGCTGTGGCAGGTCACGATTTCCCTTCGTGTGTTTAGATGTGTGTGGTATCCCTGTACCTGTTAGTGTAAGTTACTTATTAATGGGGGGGGAGCAATAGTACTGCATATGGGCACTTGACCCCCGACCTTCCAACAACTCTTCCCGCTGCATGCATCTGTCCGCGTGGCTAACTTTTAATATGTGTATTTTTACATTATGTAAATTCTTAATCAGCCTGTCTTGTTTAGATTGTATACATCATTATATCTGACATTCTTGTAACTACTGTGTGATCAGTACTATTCTTAGAAGAAATTCTGCTTTTCAAAAAAACAAGTACCATGCGGAGAGGGGTGACTTCGTTCCCACATTAGTGGGTGGTCACTAGGATCTCTAAACCAAGTACATTTTTAATGAACTAAGGTGAATAAAGGCACAACTAAAAACTGTCATCAAGCTCAATTTAATGGATCAGTATTTGATACTTGCAGTGCTGTATACTGTCTGTACTATCCCAAGCCAGGCGGTGGTGGCAGTGGCGGGGGTGGGGTACAGAGGGGCACCCACCTCTGAAGGTCTCTGCCTTGTGCCAGGCACCGTCCTCACCTTGGTCAAGGTTCTGCCAGCTGGTCTTGTCCTTGCACAAGTAAATTCTCCTGAGAACTGAAAGACATGGCACAAAGTGGTTGGATAGATGGATGTGGGACCTGGGTGTTTTGTGGGACTAAACACTTGAAAACCTGCCACTCCAAATGAAAAAGTAAAACACAGCAGGTGCTGACAGTATGTGCTGAGTGGCCAAGGAGGCATTACGTGGTTTGTGGTACCTTATGCTGCATCAGGGAAAGATGCCTTACAAACCTCAGCCAGGTAGTGGCCAGCGTTACTCATTTGAAAAACTCACCCATTCCAAATTTAAGCAGGCACTTAAAGTGTTTGTGAAACAAGCTAGGGAGCAAGATGAGGAAATGTTCTGCTTCCCCAAGTTCGTTGCTCAGGTGTGCACGGCCCCCCATCTTCAGAGGCCTGGTCTGACCAAACAGCAAGTCGGGAGAGTGGGGCGGGGGTGGGGGGAAGGCTGCTGTTGGCCGCAGGTATGGGCCAGTTGTGTCTCCTGACAGGAGCCCTGATGGCTGGAACTGTGTGTGCATGAACAGTTTCCTCTGGGTAGCCACAGGCCTGGGGACCTCTGCTGGCAAAAGGCACCAGATTTCTCCCTCTGGTGTCAGCACTGCTCATGAGAACACCACAGTCCGGGGCCAGTTTGTGTTCATTAGACCACCACCATCCCAAATCCAGAGAGGATGGTGCTTTAAATGCCAGGACATGTTCATACCATGTGTTATCACGTGTCTGGAAACGTTCCAAAGAAACTCGACATCAGTACATGCCAACCTTGATTTCTTATGGCACCTAGAACTGTCACATCCGAAATTAAGAGTTAATGTTTCTGGTCACAGCGAGAATATTTTTTAAAACCTGGGAAACTTGATAGAAAGTGGATTTAAAACCATGTATCTCTTTTGTCAAGTGGAGAACGCAGAAAGGGGTGACTTGACTCCCTAGTCTGCAAATCAAGAATTGTGATTTATTTGAGAGACGTGTGCTTCACATTCTATGAGACAAAGACCTAATAAAATGAAACAGCTTTTTTTAATTTTTATTTTCAGTACATTAAATTTACTCATAAAAACATTCTAAAAATGTACAATTTTTCCTTTTTAACAAAGTATAATAAAACATAAAAACTTCAAAAACAATACTTAACATTTACAATTCAAAATCAAATTAGCAGAATATTAAATATTTACAAAACTATATCTTTTAAAAATATTTATAAAGTTACATGCAATTTTGTAGAATTGACATAAAAGAATGGCTCAAAAATGGGAGAATTTTCCTTCATTCCTAAAAAGAAAATCTGTCCAATATAAGCTGTGAAGATTCTCGAGTACACAAGGTCTCTGGTTTCACTACCAAAGCCTTCATCTTTGTGCATGTAAGAACTTAATGCATGTGAGGGGCTTGTTACAATCCCCGGGACTGACTGATGAGCCACACTGAGCTCCCCTCCCCCCAGAATAATGTAGTCAAGTTGACCTTTGGCCTCGACCAGCAAATACATGGTTTTGAGAGTGCTGATTAAAAGATTTTTTCACTCAGAACCTCAGGACTGCAAACTGAGCCTCTTCAGAACCCACGGCTTTAAACGTCACCGGACTCATTCTTTGGGAGTCACCTGCACTTTGGAAAGGACGTCTGCCCGCTCAGGTTCCACAGGCCCATCCTCTGGGAAGGACACGGTTTCCCTTACCATCCTTAGGACTCAATATAGACGCCATCAGTAACCAGTATGTAAAACTAGCAAGGCATCAAATAACCCACCACAGAAGCAGGAAGAGTACAAAACAATAGGGAGTGAGGAGGGCGCAGCCCGATTCCGCCGGGCCAGCCTCTCCAGCGCCACTGGAGTGAGCCCAGAGCAAACCTCACTCAGATCCGGATGGATCGGATCCACCGGCGCCCCAAACCGGACGCGCTGCAGTTGCGCGGTGACGCTGGGCGGGGTCGCTACGGCCGCTCCACTCCTCCACGCACAGTGCGGGGCAAACTAGCTACGGTGACTTCTAAACAGTGAATTAAAACACTGAACCTACTAACTACTATATTCACAAGCGACTCCTGTAATCTGGAGATTATAGATGATGCTGGTTATTTTGCTTTTTTATTTAATACCCAATCACACATACCTGCTTTGAAGAAAATAATTCTGTCGTTACTGTAAGTGCTAGCTCCCATTTCCTCAGTGCTCTTTAGCAATTGCGAGTTTTAACATTTAAACACTTCCAATTCTCAATATTACCATGAAATAAAAATTAGAAAAGGTAGAAAGTTGAATGTTTGCTAAAAAAAAAAAAAAAAGAAAATATTAAATAGTTGTTTTAGCCCAACGATTCTACTTCAGTCTGTGCATCCCACTTCCCCCGTTCTTGGAGACAAAAACTGGGGATAGAAACCTTGCTGTAGGACGGACTACACAGAGCGAGGTGGCTGGGCCACACCCACCTGGCTGCTACAGCATCTGCAAACTGAGCCCATGATTTCAGGAAAACGACTACGCAGGTGAGAAGGGTCAGTCAGATCTGTGTTTCTAAGATGAGGACATCTGAGGAAATGCAAAATGCTCTTCAGGCTTACTGACTTTGGTTGCTTCTGGAGAGAAATTTATCAGAGATGACACTGCCAGCAAACATTCCCAAGTCCAAATGTTCACTTGGGAAGAGTCTCCCAGATCGGCAGCCGGATGCTCTGTGTCCCCGCGTATCTCACGTTTACGTTTTAAAATTCTCACCTTGGAATGGCCTCACTGCAGACGTCACACCGCACATGCACTTTCAAAGACAAGTGGGAATTTTTCTAAGACCTTTGATGACTGGAACACAGCCGCACAATGTCTGGACTTATTTACCTCAATCTGTCCTACTTCGAATCGAAGCTCCTATTTTAATTTTTTGTTGTATGGAACACACTAACCTCTAATGTTTATCAAAATAGTCATCAGGGTAACAACAAACACTTTCATTCCCCAATACTGACCGCTAAAACAAAAACCCTAAATATGATTTTCTTTTCTTTTGTTATGAGACAGTTCTCAACAATTTCACTGTGTTGAAATAGGATTTATTTAAAATATTTCTTTGTTTAAAAAACCAAAAAATTTAAAAGTTTGGCTTTCAGCACATGTCCAGGCCACCATAACGGCCTTCAGAAATATTAAAATCGTAAACATCAGTGGACACTCCCAAGTCTTCCTTTAACATCATATGACAAGTTCCAGGCTCGTACTCTTTAAGGCAAAGTTGTGTCAGTTCTCATTATTTTGACATTTTGTAGTGTTTATAATTAAGAGATCAATGTAACATTCCCCAAAAAAGTTGTTGTAAGCATCACCATCACTTCAAAACTGTATGTAATACTGTGTACCAGGAAGAGAGAGAAGCATACAGAGGTCTGTCAATTCTGCATTGCATAGAAATGAAACTCGACTAAAATAAACTCTAAAAAACTCTACTAAAACCCTTTCATAAAAAAATCTAACAACTCTGCTTCAGTTTCCTCCAGCCAGGAAACTGATCATAAAATTTGAAGCCTCACATCACAGTGCCTCAAATTCTAGGGTATTTTTTTGATTTACACCAATTCGGCATGAGGCTGATTGTCCCATTTTAAGAAAGGTCTCAACACTATGATTTTCTTTTTTTAAATAAATATTCAACTGCAAAATCCCTGGGCAAGGCCTTACCAATCAATATTTTAATATTGAAGGCTTTAGTGTTTAATAATGTTTGAGCAGAAAATTCCCTTTTAGCTTTAAAGGTTTAAGTCCCTAAATTTCAGACCAAGAAGCTTTCGTTGTCATGGGGTGAAACAGCTGTATGGTGAGGACTTATTTCCTACTTGGGATAAAACTAGACGTCTGCAGATCTTGCAGCTCTGCGCTGTTGCTGTGGGCTCTTTCAGAGTCTTACCACTTTCCGTTGTGGTTTTCAGGTGATTTTTAGCAGAACCAACCACTAGTACACGGCCTGATACAAAAGAAGTTGACAGGAGAATATTTCAAATCTTTTGCTCATAAATTACAGGACTGTATTATTGTTGAAATGTCCGTCTCAAGTGTGAATCCGTTAGCAGGAAGCCTTGGGGTCCTTGGGAGATCCGCGTGAGATAAATGAACTTGCCAACTTTGCTAAGGATGTGTAGCATCCCTCAGAGACCGCTCACGAAGGCCATGCGGTCACCATGTCTCTGCGAGAGCTCCGTCGCAGTGGAAGATGACAGGACTTCAAGCTACTGAAGGGCCGGGAAGGAAGGGATTCTCAAAGCTTTGACAACTAGGGATTCTCTGGGACTTGGACCCTTAGATATTAAGTTGTTGCGAGTAACTATTTCTATTTAATAACATAGTTTAAATTTATTCGCAGAAAAAAAAAATTAAAAACTTGAAACTGCTACAAGTGTTTTAAGGAGGGAAGGAAATGCTAAAATCTCTGTTGTGTACCAAGTCACGTAGCCTGCTGGTGCCAGCTCCTTAAAAACGGATTCTCTGAGTGTCTTGCACTGACTGGTCTCAGGGAGTCTGTCTCCCAGAACGGCAAGATTGACATCAGTTTACATTCTTCTGTAGTGCAATCCTTAAAAAGCCCAGAGAGATTAGTGTCTAACCACTTGAGGAACAAAACAAAACAAAAAACAAAACAAAACGAAGGCGACATTTTCCCTCACCCAGGGGTATCAAGAGTCCGACTGGTGGAACTCCACGCGGAGAACTCCAACCTTCAGTTCTCGATTCCGATCTTGCGTAGCTGCCCTGGAATTACGTGTGAGCCTGGAAGGACCGATGACAGCAGTGCTCCCCGGGAGACGGAGGTCTCTGCATCGCGACCACCGTGGAGGCGCCGACCAGGCAAGTCCTGACGTCAAGCTCCAATCTAGGATTTTGGCAATAAAACTGAGTTTGATGCACTCCTACGCTAGGTTTTCTATCCAGTCTAGTAAAGTAAAGCACCTTTGGAGTAAAAATATTAAGCTCAACAGCAACTAGACTTCTCAGTTTTGTATTTAATTTTCCTTATGTCTCCATGGCTTAATAGTGTTCTGTTGCCAGAGAAAAATATCAGTCTGTGGAGTCCAGACTTTCTGCTGGAGGGGCATATTTCAACCTAAAAGTACCTAGAGAGAGGGGGGGAAAAAGAGATCAAATTTGAATCACTGTGCAATGACTACCAACAACTGAGCTGTCCGAAGTCCTTCCCAGAGTCACTGGTCAAGAGACGGGTGCTGGAAATTGGGACTACCTGTTGTACCCACTCCCAGCTCCTCGCTCCCACCCCCAAAACTAGACACTACAATGGGTCAATGCAAGGGGTGACACCGCCGGTCACCAGTCCGGTTCCCTATTCTTCAGGAGCTCGGTTGGGCTGTGGGCCGGGGAGGCCTGACCCTCACCACAGGCCTGGGCTCACTGTTTCAGGAGACAGCCGCAGGGTGAGCACAGCCCACAGCCACCCCCACCTGCCACCAGAGTTGTCTCTAACGCTCTCTGGGTGACCGAGATGCACAGGCGGGCTTAGGAATCCCAGGTCTGGGGCAACCATCAAACGTCTATAGAGACCAAGTGACCTTTCCAGGCTGCACAGTGATTATCACAGAGCTGGGAGAGACTTTCCTCCTGCCTAGTTTAATCTCCCTTGCAGAGCAAACAGAAAGAACAAACCCGTGTCACCACATCAGATACACACTAGAACTGGACTAGAGACAGAGCAAGTGGAGATAAGAACTGGGGGGGGCGTGCGTGGCACCACAACGAACGGTGACATCGCACAGCCACGCACCGCCAGCCCGGCCACCGCGGAGGCAGAGAACAGGAGCAGGACAGCCCCAGCATCGGCACTCGCGAGCCACGCCCTCGGCTCTCAGCGGGACGCCGGGTGGGGGCGATGCTCCCCAGCTCGCGGCCCGACAACCCCTCTCCCCAGCCAGCCAGTCCCCTCTGCCAGGAGGAGCAGGCAGCGACCAAGGGCAGCTTCGAGACAAAGTAACCCTTTCGGAGGGCTTCAGAGCCTACCAAGAGCCACATGCTTTTCCAAACAGCTTTCAGAAAACTAGTTTTTGCTTGAAAAAGAAGGAAGTTTCCTATTGTTCTCATACAGAGGACAGCTCTGCACGCCCGTCTCCTCGGGGGCCACGCCGCACCGCTAAGCAGCGCAGCCCGCCCTGCGGCCGCCCGCCTTTACCTTGCCGATTGAAGTCCATGGACGGCTGCTTGCAGTCCTGAGCGCGGTGCCCGGTGGCCCCGCAGTTGTAACACGACAGATTGCCACTCTTCTTGTGGCCGGAGCCGCTGCTGCTGCCCACCAGCCCCGGCGCCTGGTACACGCCCGCCGCGCCCGCCATGAAGCTCTGCAGGGGCGGCACGGCGAACGCCGACTGGCCGCCCAGCACGGGCTCGGGGGGCACGCTGCCGCCGTAGGGGAGTGCACCACGGGGAAGGCGCCGCCGCCGTACTGCTGCGCGCCCACGTAGCCGCTGCCGCACACGGGGCTGAAGGGCAGGAAGGGGAAGGGGAACACGGACGGCCCCGAGAACGGGTGCTGGAAGTAGTTGGCGTAGCTGACGGTCAGGCCGCTGGAGCCGCAGCTGCCGCTGCACCCGCAGGACGTGCACACGACGCAGCCGGGCGGCGGGGCGGGCGTGGGCTGCTGGGGCGCCGACTGCTGCTGATGGTGGTGGTGGTGGTGGTGGTTCTGGGCGGAGGCGGGAATGTTCCCGGGGGAGCCGCCGCCGCCGCCCCCGCCGCTGCTGCTGTAGAAACTGCTTTCAGGGGCCGAGGAGAGCGCGGGGCTGGAGCTGGGGGCCGGGCAGCTGGGCACGGTGGCCATGCTGGCGAAGGACGTGGAGGGGTGGCTGCTGGAGGAGGCAGTGTTGCTGTTTGCACAGAAGCTGCCCTGCAGGGGCCCCACGGGCACACTGCTCATCGCAGAGAAGGCAGCTTTGGTGTTGGCGGTGTACAGAGCAGTCCGGGGGTTTATTATTGCAGGGGGCACGCTTATTTGCACGTTATTCGAACAGGGAGTTTGCCCAGAAATGGCAGAATCCGCAGGGACAGATGAAGACACCAGAAGTTTGATGGGTGGCCGAGCCACGTGGAAGACCGTGCTCGACGTCCCCGCCGCAGCAGTGCTCGCCTCCCCGCCCGGGGCCGGCTGCGGGGCCGGCTTTATCACCCTGTCCAGCGCAGATGCATGCACGACTTTGGCGCGGGGACCGAAGGAGACGGTGGGTGACACAGAGCTGCTCTCCGCCAGTGCAGAGAGGACCTGCAGGGGCTGCTGGGGGGTGGGCGTGGGTGCCGCGTCGATCACGGCATGGCCGAAGTTCTTGTCCACTTTGATGCCGCCTCTTGGTCCCGAGAGTTTACTCCTTTCTTCTAGAGACAGCAGTGAGTGCACGGAAGGTGGGAGGAGCTTCATGTCCGCACCCCCCCTTTCCGACTTGTGCACGGAATTCAGCATCCGGATGGGCGCCAGGTGCGAGGCCGCGGCCATCATCTGTGGGGGGAGGGGGTGGTGGCCCGACGGACTGGAGCCCGCCTCGTTCTGCACTGGGAGAACCTGGGCCGTGGGTCTGGCGGAACTTGAAGCGAAATGGTTCAGTAGCATGACGGGCTTCTCCTTCTCCGAGCCCTCCAGGTGCATCTCCACACCTACAGACGGAAACAGAGCAGTGGACACGGCGCCACGGGCCAGGGCAGAGGGAGCAGAGCGCGCACCAGGACGGGCGTCCTTACGTCTGTCGCTCTCCTCGGCGCTGTCCGAGCTCTCTTCCCGGGCCTGCACCCCCATCGGGCTGGGCGAGGAGCTGGAGCACTCGGAGGAGCTGCCCTCCCGGGCCGTCTGCTGAGGGGGCTGCTCCACCTCCACCCGCAGCGCTGCGGAAAAGGGGCGGCGACGTGGGTCTTGCCGGCCGACGCCCACCACACCCTCCCCACCCCGCTGACCCGAGGGAACGGCTGCGGGTGTGAGCACAGCCGGGCTCTGGGCCAGGTGCTGCAACGCCTCCCCACTCACACGGTGGACAAGAAGAGACAAGGGTCCCCTGGCCACCACAGTGCTACAGAAGTCACCTCCCAACACTGAGGGACATCCCATTTTATGAGGCCAAGGGACGGAAGACCTTTTTAGTCAAATACCCACTAAAAAGATACACTGCATGTTTTTCTTCCTGGCTTCCTGTTACTCTTGATACTTCCGCGGTGTGAAGAAAACCACGGGCCAGCTGTCCCCATCGTCCCACGCCCATCTGCGGAGGGGAACAGCTAAAGCCCGGGCCCCGCACAACAGGGAAGCCGCGCTCACGCACGCGGGGGAGTTTCAAGATGGACCCTCGAGGCGAAGACCCACACAGGACCTGTCTGCACCCTCCTGGGGAAGAAGAGTATCTTCCTCTGTTTGGGGTACTTCCTTCTCTTTCCCTCTGGCCGTGTAGCTTCTGGATCTAATTCTTTTGCCCAAACAACTTCAGGAGAGTCACCGGTCTCCAGCTTCTAACCCAAACGTCCCTTCTATTTTTTAACGGTAGAAATGATAAAAGCTAAAATAATGAGCAGTAATTGTAAATTCTAAAAACAGGCAAATGGCAGGAGTGTGTGTATGGTCTGCGGTCTAATAACTACCCTCAAAAGGAAGAACCCGCGACCCCCCATCAAGGCCACCCCGCCCTCACCCACCTGCGGCGTGCGTGCCCCGCACGGTCTGCACGGGCCCGACGTGGCTGGTGGGGGGGACGCGGGCCACTCCGCTGCTGGTGACCGGGGGTGGGGCTGTGGGGTTCAGGCACCGTTTCTCGGACTTCTCCCTGTGCAACAAGACAGCACGTGAACAAGTGAGTGTTCGGTCTTCTGTTAAAGAAGCTTAAAGTCCCCCAAGCTCTGCTTTCGCGCGCAGATTCCACCCAAAGGTGACCGCCTCCAAATACCCTCCGAGGTGGGGACAGTGCATTCTGCCTCGTCGGATTCGCTGCGAAGGGCCTTTCCTCGCACACCCAAACCACGTCCGTATGACTGGAAAAGTGTGCGCAGGGCTTTGACGAGCAGTCAAAGTAACGCAATCCCTGGCATTAGCAGCGAGTGCAGCCGGCCCCTGGGCAGTGTAGGGGCGCTTTCGGAGCGACCCCTGGCTGAACACAAGCCCACGAGGTGACCCACCTCAGAATATCCCTGGGCCCCAGACGACCACTGCGCTGCTTACAACCAGTACAGTTACCAAAAACGGGAAGAGCCCACACGTCCTCACCTTCCCTCTTTCAATAAACCCCACCCGTGGCCTCCTGACAGCCTCTTAATACACTTGTCTCCTTTGTTCCGCCTCAGGTGAATTCTTTCACTTCCCAGGCCACCCGACTGTCACCCCACATGTGGGGGCCCCCATCCAACTGAGACATCCCACAGATACCACATTCAGTACATCAGGAATGAAAAGGAACAGACATTTCGCAGTTTCCCACTTACTTCTCCAGCTCCAGCTGGGTCTTGAGTTTTTTCTTCGCTCCCATTGTGAGGGATTCAAATTTATTTAGATCTTCCTCAGTAAGGCTCAGAAACTTCCACAGAAGAAACAGTACAAAGTTACCGAGAATCAATTAGGACTCTGAAAACAAAGAACTTGGAGTACAATTTAATAAATGTATTCTACCAGTAGGATACGTAAACAGATCAAACCTAACTGGTTAATAAAAGTCTTGGGATCAGCGACTGCCTTCAGTTCAGCTCATGATCCCAGGGTCCTGGGATGGAGCCCCCCTTGGGCTCCCTATTCAGCGGGAGCCCGTTTCTCTCTCACCCGCTCCCCCTGCTTGTGCTCGCTCTCTCTTGCTCACTCTGTCAAATACCTAAATAAAATATTTAAAAAAGCCTTGGGAACACCAGAACAGTCCATTGCTAAATGATGTGGTATCCCTCGTTCAAAATATGAAATTCTCACTTCACATATGAGGCTAACAGGCCATGTGCACCGGGCCTTCGGCACACTGCCTGGAAAGGACAGGGCACCTGGAAGGTCCGCGCTGTGCGGGCAGGTGACTAAAGAAAATGTCTTGGCAACTTCCACTTCTACAGAGACCGGGTCTCCGGAAGTGTCCCCTCCTGCCCAGGGATCCACCCCTCAGATGCAAGCCATTTGTCCTCCAGCACACAGGAGGACTCTTGACTGCTCTCTTGTCTCAAAATCACCACCATTTTAGGCTAAAGCCAACTGTGTTGGGAAGCAAATGACCCAGAGAATCAGACGCACCTGAACTGAACGGCTAGCTAACCCGCGGGTCCTCCACCCAGCACACACAGCACGCTGGCTCTCACGACAGTGCACGTTGCAATCTGGGACTTTATGGCAAAATTCAACTCCTACAGTACATCAAAACTTTTAAACTGATCATGAGACAAAGTTGGCAATATCTGTTGTCTTGTAGGGTTCATGAACCCTAAGCCAAGAGTATTACAAACATACCTAGAAGCTACTTATTATGTACTAAAAGCTTGATTTCTAGGTTCAGTTGCAGATTTCTGGACACATGAGATTTTTATAGAGATAAAAGCACCGAGTGACTGTATCCAGCAGGGGGCATCAGAGCTCAAACATGGCCATGGGTCAAATTTAGTTTTCTCAGGGACGCCAAGACTTCAGAAATTCCAGAATTTTCTTGAACAACAAAAAAATGTTCGTCAAAACTCTGTCATAAAAACTAATTTCCAGGGCGCCCGGGTGGCTCAGTCCCTTAAGCGCCCGACTCTTGACTCCTGATTTGACTCCTGATTTCAGGTCAAATCATGATCTCAAAGTCCTGAGATCAGTCCTGGGGGGCTCTGCGCTCAGCAGGGAGTCTGTCTGAGATTTTTCTCTCTCCCTCTGCCCTTCCCCCACCCCCTCTATCTCTTAAAAAAAAAATCTTTGTAGGACTGCCTGGAAGACACATAAAATTCATCTATCCCTTTCAGCTGTACGACCCTCCCATATAGGCATCCAATCATGGACAGTCTAGACATCCAACTCAAGCCCTCTAGGAATGCGGTCAGAGGAGGACCCCAGGTTGCCTGCCTGGTCACCCACATACCTTCTCCATGGTGAGCTGTTTGAAGACAGGGTAGTACTTGTGCAGACGCAGTTTCCTGAGCCAGTCGAGGATCCCGTTCTGCTCCTGGGGCTGAGGGGTCTGCAGGCTGGAGGGCATCAGTATGGCGGGCGAGGTGTCCATCTGGGCCCGGTAGGCCAGCGCGGGGCTTGCACCCCCCGTGTGGGAGCAGTGGGGCAAGGCGGCTGCACTGGCCGAGTGCTGCATGTGGTGCTGGGCGCCGCTCTGAGAGGAGGGGATGCCGGCCACGCCGCACACAGGCCTGTGGGAACAGCAGAGAGGTGGTCGTCACAGGACCGCAGCCTCCACCACACCCGGGTGGGCAGTGGGCAGCTGCCACGTGCTGGGCTGCATCCAAGGCCGTGCCCACCGCCAGCACCAGAGCCCTTTCGTGCCCTGGAGCTGTGGGTGGGTGTGCCCACATACACAGATGTGCACCCATGTGTCCAGGTGCGTCTGCGGGACGAGCCTGCGAGCAGGCACGCGTGCACATCCGTCTGTGAGCACGTGTGGGCGTGCCACCACCGGGCTTCCGGCTGAGCTGCCCGGTGTCTGTGACTCCATCGTAGCCCGACACTGAAAATCATCGATTTCAACGGACTCCTAAATCTTTAATCTCTGAATGAACTTCCCGTGACAGCGAGTCCTAGCAGCAGGCTGCATGGAACACTCGGAATTCCGCGTTCTGCCCTTGGCCCTGCCAGCGCCGACTGCAAACCCCCGACGTTTACGGTGGACTCGGTTCGCAGCAGGCCGGGGTACAGGAAGCCCCCCCACCGACTGCATCTCACGTAAGCATCCGCAGTGCGTATCACTGTCTGTGATGCTGGCCCAACGTCACGGCAGCCTGGTACCCGAGCACCGCCACAGGCACCGTGAGGCCCCCTGCTGACTGGAGCAGTGACTCTGCCACCTCCTGGGCACAGGCGCTCCCTGGGAGCTTGTAAAAATGAAGATTTTCTGAAATTCTGCTTTCCTAGGATGCACAGGGCCCGGAAATTGGCATTTGCAATGAGGGTCCTTGGGAATTCCAACTCCAATGGCTCAGAGAACCATTTCTTTTTTTACATGGAGAAATCGTAAATTGCAGTATCTCTACCCAATTCCCTCACAATATTATTCAAGACTAAGACCAAAAATGACTTCACTCTACAAACAATTGTTTACACACAGTCAGAGGTAACCTCTACACTGATCGGAAATGTGCTGGCTACACAGGATGCCTCACCTTCCAGACACGCCCATCATGGTACCCACTTTAGAGATGGAAGGGGTGCCAGGACCTGCAAGTTAAGATAAACGTCATGAAGTTTACAGACAATAAAGATGTTTTTGTCTTTATTTAATCACATTTCACAAACTCACTTGGACTTTGAAGCTGTTGGGTGGGAGATGAAGTGCTGAAAAATTTCTTAACGTGGTCATTTTTTAATACGTGAGAAGGTAACGAAGCCAAATACCTAAAAATTAAACAAAGTGGTTTTATCAGCATTAAAATGGTTATTACCAAAAACTAATGGAGAGAAATTTTAATTTTCAGTTTAGAGAAATACCCTGAGAGAAAAAAGTAAATGGAAGTGCCACAACCTATATTCTCCCTGCTTTTATTCAATTCCTGTCTTGATTCCTACCGTTTCCCCACACCCACCGCATCGCCCTGTGCGAGGGCAGCGGGCTGATACGAGAGCACAGTCGGGCCCACCGCCGTCTCCTGCAGCGTGCGGCTGCTGGGCCGCATCCCAGTCACTGGTGCTGGGATGCCAGGCCTGGACCCAGGAAGCAGGCCTGCCCCCTCTGCCCACTGACCTGTGCAGGGTGTGCTCAACGGCCAGGAGACCCCGGCTCATGGGACTTTATCGGGCCCTAGTTTTGTCCTCCAACAGTCTCAACTTTCCACTATGGGACAGAAACAGTAGCTGGATTTTATTTCATCAGACTGTCAAAATCACATGAAGCAGTGGCATGTACTGTGAAACTCCTTTACTCATATCCTCAAAATCATGCCTATGTTACCAGCTCCACCAAGTTCTCCATAACTGATGAAAGTCCCCAGGGACAACAGAGAGACCCAGAACGCTGGGATGACCAGGCAGCCCAGGCGTGCACCCACCCCGCTCTGGCCACGACACACATCGCCACACAGGCCAGCAGGTGTGGGGCAGCCTTACCTCAGGTCTGCTTCCAGATCCATGTGGTTTCGCTCTACGTAAAAGGAATCTGGGCCAGCTAAGCAAGGAATGAACTTCTCCAGATTTTCTTCAGGGTACAGCTGGGGTAACTGAAAGAGACGGAAAAGCATCGGACGCCTGTCAAAATTCACCTGACACGGGCCTCTTCTGGTTGAGAGACGGGCAGGCGCTAGATGCTGACACCTGCGGGACACTACAACCCACCCTGCCCTCAGCTATCTGCGGCTCTACTCCCACTCAGAACGTGGAAAGCCATGAAAGAACATGGTGCCCACCACAGCACGTAAAAACCTCCACAGCCTACATGAGCGCACCCATTCGTGAACCCATCGGGAACTCCCTTGCAAGGTCACCACATGAACTGAATTTCAAGAGGGACCTGCCCCTCCAAGGAGAGACAAGACACATGACCTGTCTCTGCTGTGGCAGAACATGAGGAAGAGGTGGCCGCCATGCCAGCAGGCAGAAGAGGTCAGAAGATGGACACTTCCCGCAGGCTGAGTGTGGGCCAGACATCGGTCAGCCAAGAGCCCCAGACACAAGGGGAGTGTGCTCCCCTTCCCGAGCTCGCTTCCACAGGAGACTGGAGAGAGCCTGCAAGGCAGCAGAGGTGGGGCCTGGCTGCCCCTTGGGGCCCAGCAGGAACTCCTGTGCCTTCCCTGGACCCTAAATCCAAGGCAAAGGGCCTTAAGCCCCTGGGGGAGGGACAAGACCCTCCGTTTCTGAGGCTGCAGCAGAAGCCCTACTGTCCTGCCTCGTGGGGAGGGAGGGAGTCGTCCTGGCACAAGGCCACCGGCAAAGACACCGTGCTTCTGGGGGAAGGTACAAGCACAGCCTGCCAGCCCTGAAGAAGGCGAAAAAGCCCTCCTGGGCTGAGGATACTGCACCAGTACAAAGAGGAGGTCAGCTGCTGCTGGGGAAGAAAGGGGCAGGGATGCCGAGAAAGCCCCCCAGGGCCCTGAGCCTGGGACTGAGGCTGGACCAGGAGGACGGAGAACGCCCCACCCCCATCACAAGTCTTCACCAGGCAACAAGAAACCGCAGTCTCCCGGGCGGGGTGGGGGGCGGTCAACAGAGCAGGGAGAGCCCCTCCGGGCCATGGACACACAGGACTGCTAAGGGCTAAGGGTGAAGTCAGACCACTGAGAGGAACTTCTTCCCAGGCTCAAGGTACCAGCCACCCTCCACCAGAGGAAGGAACCTGCAGCCCTCGGAGACGCTGGAGGAAACTGCAGCAGCAACAAAACCCAAACCCAGCTCAACTCCTGACGGGACCAAACCGAGGACCCCACTGAGGGCCTGAGAGAAGCAGCAGGATGCCCATTTCCGGGTAGATACACTGTTCCCTCAGTCTCCACATTTTTTAAACATCATGTCTAATATTCAGTCAAAAATTACAAGATACAGAAAAAAAAGTAAGAGGGAATGAAAAGTATTGTGAAGATAATCATCAGAGCCAAACTCAGAGATAACGAGATGTTGGAACTATTAGATAAGGGTTATAGAACAACTATGATTAACATACTGAAGGATTTAGTGAAAAAACGGACAACATGCATGACAACAGATGGGAAACCTCAGCGGAGAGATGGAAACTTTATTAAAAGATGTGTCAAATGGAAAAGCTAAGAAAAACAAGAAATCAGAACAACAGAAAACCATGGTCCCAGAGATGAAGAGCTCAGCATATAAAACAGGCAGCCTGGGCAGAGCTGCGGACTGGACATCGGCGAGCCTGAGAAAAGGGCAACGGAAATTGTCCAACCAAAACACACAGCGAAAAGAGCAAGACAAACAAAAAGGGCACCCAAGAGCTGTGGACAATGTCAAAGGTCAAAGGTCCAGGTGCACGGAGCTCAAGTCCCAAGACAAGCGAGAGGGGGGCAGAAGAAAAATCTGAAGAGATAATGGGGACAAATTCTCCAAAATTAACAAGAGACAACAAACTAGATATCCAGGAAGGTCAGAGAACGCAAAGCCAGGTGAACATGAAGCACTGTCAGCACCCAGTGGGGTCAAAGTTCCCGCCAGCGTCAGCGCAGTCCAGAGCAATGAATTCTACAGACAGAGAGGCTAGGCACGCGGGAGAGGAAATCTGGCATTCTCCGTGTGACAGAGGAAAACACGAATTCCAGGGGAGGGTCAGGACTCCCAGAAAGCATGGCTGACAGGCCAAGAGGATAGGCGTGAGCAAACAACTTCTGTCCAAGCTTTTAAAATATGATCCATCAGCTGGATTTTCTCCTACAGAATTACATCTTTGATTTTATAGTGAAAATGTTAAGACTCGCTTTGGAGACACTTTCGATATGTCAGTCCATGAAACAAAGGGGACTGATTCAGATGCTTTGGCTAAAGACAGCGGTTCACCGTGATGGCCCGGGCCAGGGGACTGCAAACACATTTCACTGTGGAGGTCCGTATGTAGGTATGTAGGTAAGGACACGTGCCTACGTAGGGAAAGTGGTATTTATTTAGTAGTGGAACCTTTTGTTTAGATGACATTTGTTGAAGCAATCAGAAAATGAACAGGAAAACCCAGTATGGACAACAGATGGAGCTGGGACTGGACTCGCTCTGTCTTGGCTGCAGAGGAACCGAAGCAAACACCCTTCAGCCGCCTGTGCGGGTCACAGCGTCCTGCCTCTTCTCTTTGCCAACAAGTGCGAGGAGCACAGATCGTGGCATCGAGGACCACGTTTTCATGGTCGTGCACGAATTACTTGCTCTGCCACTGAAATCACTCTGCAATATTATCGAGAGCCTTTTAGTTTTTGTAAGAGCCCTTAATCACCTTACCTTTGAAATAAATTCAGTCACTTCAGAGGAAGATTTGGTTACTGATGTTACTGAAGAATCAGACCACAAGACCTTAAAAACAAACAAACAAACAAACCTTAAAAACAGACGCCACGTACGTCCCTCACAACACACCTGTCCACGGAGTCTTCCCGGGCACAGGTGCAGTGCGCATGCTGAGTCCTAAGTGCGGTGCGCCTTGGGAATGGGGTAGTTCACATCCCCCGACTCGTGAGAAAGAAGTTCACATAACTCAAGTCCTTTAAGCTGCACTTCCTGTCTCGTGCAATTATTCAAATCTCACCAAATTACTCAAGCATGGAGTCTGAGGCTTACTCCACAAAACTGTATGCAGTCACCGACGAGCACAACTGCTTGTGTGTGCCAGTGCACACCGTCCTCAAGGGGACCCCCTCTCAGCTGAAAATGAGATAAGGCCCCCGCCCTTGGGAACCTGACAGAACGGGGGCCGGGGCAGTGAGCACTCGGGGCGCGGCGGGGGTGCGGGCGGAAACCTTCAGGAGAAAGGAGAAAGGGCTCTCTGCAAGCGGCTCTACCGTGCCAGGCATGCCCGACACCCGAGCACACGGCTGCGTTTCCACGCTTCATGTGGCGGGTGGGCGGCTCATGTCATCACTGCATCCCAGCCAGTCCCCTCAGATGGACTGCAGGTGTCCTGGAGGGAGTTCTCCTCCCTCCATCTTCCCAGTGCTTCTCCAGTGTTTCCTGACCACCTCGGGGCGCGAAGGGCTGGTGGTGGGGGCGGCACTCAGACATGGGAGCAGGGCGGGAGCTGGGCTGGGAAGCAGGGACTCCACCCCAGTTAGAGGCGAGCAGGGGTCAGGCAGGAGGGCCACAAGGAGGATGAGACCATGAAGCAGGATTTGGCCCTCAGATCCAGAAGAAGCCATCGGAGGGCTTCAAGTCACGAAGTGAAACGATCAAAAAGAAAGCATTACATTTGAAGTGATGGAGCAGATGGAGCGTGGCAGTTTGAAGACCCCTCTGGCTCCCGCCACCCGTCCGCGCCTTCCAAAAAACAACCCACTGTGGCTGCTGACAGACACGACGGCCCCTTTGCTCTGCTGAACCCCACGTGAGTCCCTTCCGTCCCCACAGCTGCCACACCACAGAACACCTGCGAAGGTGGCCATCTCCTCGAGCTCCCAAGAAACACAAGCCAGCAGAGGAAAGGGGGCTCCTCCGTGATCTCCGAGTTCCAGGCGCCCGGGGACACCAACGCGACACGGCAGGTGCAGGCGCTCCCGGAATGAACGCGCCCCGCCGCCCAGATGGACCTGTGCCCAGCTGCAGATCCCCGCCTCCTTTTGTCGGAGAAAATCTCACGCCAGCACTGAACACAAGTCCGGGGCAAGCTGCTCCCAATGAAACACCAGCGCCACCTATGATTAAAGCTAGAAACTTTCTGGTCCTTAGATATTGGACCCAAAGCACGGCTGACATCTTGTGTTTGTCACAGGGCAGCACGAGGCGGAGGATTCTTCTTTTCCTTGCGACTCTTACACCAAGATCAAAACCCGATTCTCTTTCTGTCCACATTCAATGGCATGAATGCATCTTAAAGCCCACGAAACACAAAACCCAACATCCAAGAAACAAGCGCAGCACAGACGGATCGTGTTACGTTCAAACAGACAACGTGCTTCCCCGACGATGATGCCTCTGCACCATTACCACAGGCTGTCACCTTCTCATGCTTTACTTTTACTTCCAAAAGGAGCAGACACTTCAGTCCAAGGCAGACAGAAAGCAAGGACTCGGTCCCGGGCTGACGTCAGCACCACCACGCTCTGCAGCGGACGCAGGCTTCCTTCACGCTCACCCTCGGCCTCACCCGCCAGGCCCGGCCCTGCACCAGAAGAGGGGATGGGCCCCAGGAGGGGCAAGGACACACAGCATCGACATGCTACACGCGTCCTGTCAAATCCAAGGTGGCACCAACTGTAAGCCACCCCATTATGTTACGCACCACCAAGAAAAAAGCTGCCAGAGAAACGACGGCAGCGCGGCTTCCTATCACCTGCACCTGTTCACAGAGCTACACAGCCTCACTAAGCCAGAGCATAAGTGCACACAAAAAGCCAACATGCACAAAACAGACACTTAGGACTCATCACACCACGTCTCAGTCCTCTGACTCACGTGTCAGCTCTGCCCCCAACGTCCCCATGTCCCCCACAGCACTCTACTCTGGAGCACAGGGAGCAGCCCAGCTCGAGGCCCTGCCCACGGCTCAGGCCGCACCATGGACGTGAGCCTGCGGCCCGGCACCAGAACACCTAGCGCCGGGCCTCGAGGAGCTCAAGGCAGCCAGGCGGAAACACAAACCATGTGTGGAGAAGAAAATGGTTTTAAAAGACTAAAAACCATCATTAATATTCTCAGTGATCTAAGAAAAGAAAAACATAACCAAGAACAGGATGCTATGAAACAAGAATCGTCGGAGAACAAGTATTCTTTGAAATTAAAACCAGGACAGGAGTGAAAAATTCCACTGATGAAGAGGGGAGATGATGCAGTCCTCCATCAAGTAGATCAAAATATCAAATGGAAAGAAAACAGAAAAATAAATAAAACAAAGGACGAGGCGTGAGGTCCAATATGCAGACAGCAGGACTTCCAAAGGAAGGACACAGAGAAACACAGAGCAGAGGAAACCCAAAAGGGAGCATTCAGGATGGGGCCCCCAAATTATGGACCTGAGTTCTCAGGTTAACAGGGCCCACCGAGTCCCAGCACAATGATGAAAACAGACCCACAGCCAAGCACGGGTGAGGAGTGTGCAAACACCCAGGACTGAGGAAACCGTAAAAAGTGCCAGAGCTCAGGATCAGGAGGTGGGAAGTCAGCAGCGCTCTCCGATCCCTGAGGAAGAGCGAAGCCCAGCCTCCTTCTCAGTCATATGTCGGGGTGGGGGTGGGGGTGGGTAAAGGCATGTCCAGACATGGAAGGCCTCAAAGTAGGACCTCCCAAGTGCCCTTCTAAGAAGCTACCAGACAGAGGATGACATAAGACCTGAGAACAGGGGATGGCGCCTGTAAGGCGGGAGGGGCCACGCAGGTGGGGATGAGGGGGATTGCTGGGGCCCACCGAGGGCCATCGGGTCCACGTGCGAGCAGAATCACAGCTCTGAGATGGAACCAACAGGACTCTGAGCCTGTCTGAGCACAATGGGGGGACTCTAAGACAATCAAAGGGCTTTTGGGGTGAAGTCATTTCTAAACACTTGTCCCTAAGCAAAAAACAAACCAGGAAACACAAAGACAACTCGAGGGAGAGCCCTGAGCACATGCCAGGTGGCTCCAGGACCAGCAACCCTCATGCAGTCACACGAACCCCACAGAACCACTGAGGTGCTTGTCAAAACACACTTCCCTGCTGCTCCTGGCAATGTTCGCAGAGTTACTGGACTCCAAACTCTGCAAGAACAGCAGATGAAAACGAAATTAAATTTAAAAAATAGTTGTCAAGACTCATCTTTGCTAATGGCTATAAGATATTCAGAGCAATTAAGATTATTTTGAAATGAAATAATAAAACTTTCAAGGAAAAGATATAGCACTAAAGTAAAGGTAATGCTTGGGTTCTTCAGAAAGAATGGTTTTGAATAGCATTGTCCTACAGTTCTTTCTAAGGTGCTAAAATTCTACAGTCTAGAAAGTGCTTCAAGGGTTTGGGTCATCTTCTGATATCTTCCCTCTCTATCCTTCACTTTGAACAAGAAATATTTTTATTTAAAAAAAATTTTACTTATTCCAGTTTCTCAACAGTGAATCTGGGAAAACTGGCAAAATCGGGACACTTCACATGTACGTACTTCCATGCTGACTTTATATGTGCAGCCACTCGCTTCCTGCACACCGATCTGACCCCTGAGGAACCATTAAGGAGCAGCTCCGACTCCAGGACAAACACAGCCAACCCCATGGACAAGGACGGAAGTGCAGACTCCTATTTGCAGGACACGTTTACATACTAGGAGCATCTGGAAGCAGCTACGCAGGCTTCCGTATACAAGAAACCCTTCCTCTGTATCTGGAAGACACCTATCCATAACAAGTGAAACTAGAGATAAACAGGACTGAGGGAATGGTGGGCAGCCATGGAGGCCTGCAGGAGAGAGGGTTCTCTGCGTCCCCCTCTGCTGCCGGCACGGCCGTCCCATCGCAGCTGACGCTCCTGAGAAGGTGTTTGACGGCTCTGGTCCCGGTAGAGTAGCTGCTTATTTCCACATACAAGAGACACCTTACTTAAAGGACAATTTATTTACTCTTCATTAGTTGGGGTTCTGTGGACAAAAGGAAAGGCTTCGTTTCAGGTAACCTTTTTTTTTTTTTTTCAAGTTTCACTGAGTGATAATGGACGATAAACCACACCTGTGTAAAGGGCATAACATGATAAGCCTGGACAATGTTTTCATCCAGGAAACCATCACTCCCATCAATGCCACGAACATGTCCATCGTCCCCAAAAGTTTCTCCCTCCTCTCCCCAGAAAGCCACTGTGTGCCTTCTGTCACTCTAGACGGTTTGCATTTCCTACGGTTTTATGTAAATGGGCTCACACCATGTATCATTTTTGGCAAAGGGTCTGGTTTTTTTCACACAGTGTCATTATCTGAGTCTCCTCCACATTGCTGGTGTAACAACAGCTCAGACCTTTCCACTCCGCGTGGTCTTCCATGGTGTTTATGGAACTGCCATGTGTTTATCCATTCTTTGTGGACGGACACTCAGGGTGGTTCACTTCAAGCTGGCATGAACATTCACGTACAAATCTGTGTGAACACGTGCTTTCTTTTCCCGCGGATTAATACCTAGTGGTAGAACTGACAGGTCATACTTTAGGGAAATGTTTAACTTTTTATAAAACTGCCAGAGATTCTTTTCCCTTGCAAAGAGGTTATACCCTTGAGCACGCGCGCCGGGCCGCCAGGGGAGAGGCCCAGCGGCGCCGTGTGGCCCCTGACAGCAGCCGGCCGGCCCGCAGGCGCACAACGCCACCTCCCTGTGGCTCTAATGGTCATTGTCCTAACGACTAGTGAGGCCGAACATCTGCTCACGTGGGGTATTTGCTCCGAACGTCTCTGCTGAGGTGTCAAATCTCTGGCTCGTTTTGTACTGGGTTGCTCTCTTATTTCTGAGTTGTGAGAGTTCTTTATCTGTTTGGAATGAAAGCTGTTTATCGAACATGCAACGTGCAAATATCTCCTAGTCTGCACCCCTGTTCTGCCATCCCCTCACGGTGCCTTTCGAGGAGCAAGTTCAACACTCTGATCGAGCCTCACATATTCATTTTGTCTTTCATAGATCATGTTCTTAAAGCCATAGCCAAGAAATCCTGGCCTAGCCACACAGTCTTGTATGCATTCTTCCAGAACTTTTACCAGTTTATGCTGTATTTAGGACTATGATCAGTTTTTTTTTTTTTTTTTTTTTT
>NC_048229.1:79776950-79814503 GCF_002007445.2 Ailuropoda melanoleuca
GCAGGGACCCCGATGCGGGGCTCGATCCCAGGACTCTGGGATCATGACCTGAGCTGAATGCAGACGCTTAATGACTGAGCCACCCAGGCGCCCCAGGACTATGATCAGTTTTCACTTGGTTTTCTATGTGAGGTGAGAGGTATGGTTAAGGGTTCTGGAACCATTTGTTGAAAAGACCATCCTTTCTTCACTCAACTGCCAGTCTGTCAATCGGCCTTGATCTGCGAGTCTAACCCTGGACTCTCTGCACTGACCTGTGAACAGGTGCCCCATGCTCACGGCAACCCCACACGCCAGCATCCCTGTAGTCTAATAGCGAGTCTCCAAGATAGGCGGTGTGCAGCTTCCAACTCTATTCTTCTCAAAACTGGTTTGACTACTCCGTTGTTCTTTCCATATATGTTGTATGGCTAGCTTGTTGATTTCTAAGACAGAGAAATCCTACTGAGGCTTATTTTTGAGGGAAGTCATTTCACACAACAGCAGGTGGGTAAGTTTAGGTGGGCCCGCTGCTGTCCTCGGGCCGCCTGCCCTCCTGTCTCCGGGGCGCGGCGCTGGCGGCAGCTAGCGGGAGCCCCTGCGCTTACACTCCCAAAGGTGCACGGCCTCGAGCAGTCCCCCTTCCTTGCATGACAGGAGTCCCCAAGCTGACACGTGAACGACGGCCGTCAGCAGCACCCTACCAGTCCCGCACAGAACAAGCACACAGTTTAAGCTACGCAAATGAACAGTGTTCTGTAATAACAAAGTAAGATTTTTTTTAACGTCGACCCTATCTTTCCTTTGTGCCTCGAGTTACCATTCAACAAACACAGTTTGGGCTGTGAGTCCCTCAGGGCATATCAAATTAGTATCCCAAGGGGTGCCGGTGTCGCTCGGTCGGTTAAGCGTCCAACTCTTGATTTCGGCTCAGGACATGATATGAGGGATTGAGCCCCATGTATGGCTCCGTGCTGAGCACGAGATGTGCTTGAGATTCGATCTCTCTCCCCCGCTGCCCTCCTTCCCGGAACTCATTTACTCTCTCAAATAAATAAATCTTAAAAAAAAAAAAAAAGTTAGTACCCCAAAAGAAAAAGTAGTTTGGTCTTCCAGGTTAGAGAAGAATTTTCACTTTTCTACACACAAGAATACTTTTGTCACTTATCATTTCAGGAATGGAAGATCCGCAGATAACCAAAGCTTTTGCTCTAAGTGTTAAAACACTGCAGCTCACCCACCGGGGTAGAAACGTCTTCAACCACACACATCACCCTGTGTGACAGCGTAGCGTCGACACCAGGCGACACTCCCGAGCCTGGGGCCGCAAGCTCATGGATCCAGGCTCCTTCTGGAGTTGTGCAGCCTGCTTGCAGAGGACTCAGGGCGCCATGTCCTCATCCTCACCAGCCTGTTGCCTCCCCATTCCTGACCATAACTGCCGTCTCCTCTGAGAGGCCAAGTGTCTATTTTGCCAAAGCTCATTTCTTCAGAGAGAAGCTGCAGGCAGTCACGTTCGCCACAGTCACGCATCTCACACTGTACAAACCCAGGCTGTGGGCTTAAGGGTGGGGGCAGATCAAAGCCCAGCACAACCAGATGGGCTGAGGGGGGCCCACCCCCCAGAATGGCTCAGCCCTATGGAGGCAGATGACCACGAGGGGAGGTCTGGCCATGAGACTCAGAGCGTGGTGAAGGGGAAACAACACGCTCAGCATTCCAGGGACCTCACCCCTACGAGGCCCTGAAGACGTTGGGATTCCAGGGTTCTCCAGGTGCTGAGACCTGGGTGCTGGTCACAAGTTTCGACAGCCTCAAAGCCTTAGGCAAGTCTTTCCCGTACATTCTGAAGACACATGCATAGTGAAACAAGGGATTTGCACAATGCAGTACACCTCTGAAACAAATGAAGATTTTATCTTTTTTGTGGTAAAACTAGCTGAAGTATTTCAATGCAGCTATACCCTTTGAAAAGTTAGTGAACCACACACAGCATCAGAGCATACAACCTAGGTGCGAACTAGAAGCCTTTATTCCTGAGAACACTCCCCAGTAATTCAGGAAGCAGATTTTTCCTTATCAAGGCACGAGGTCAAAGGAGAACCTCACACAACATGAGGGCCAAGTAACAGAACCCTGGGGATATGGCCAGCCAGAGTACATTTCCCAGCCTCCTCCACAGCTAGGCAGGACCAAGAAGCTAAGTTTTGGTCAACAAAATGTAAGCGGAAATGTCTAATGGCCACTTTCAGAAAGTTCCTTGAAAGAGAGAAAAAAGTAAAGCTTTCCCTCCTTTTCATCCTCTGTCTTGCTACCTGGAATGAAAACGTGAGGACTAGCGCCCTGCCTGCTACCTCAGACCATGAGACTGAGGGTACACACCCCAGGGATCTCAAAGCAGTCAACTGGGGGGAGCGCAGCTCCCGGCACACTGTGAGGCCTCTGAGCCACGGTTCCCAGGGGCCTCCAATCCTAATACACAGCGTGTCTCAATTTTCACATGGGGTCTCTGCGTCAGCCAGCTCTGGTGACCAACCAGCAGCAGCTGAGCACGCCAGTCTAGACAACGCTTAGCACACAGGCGGGAGGCAGCCCGCCCGTGGCCCAGGCCCGGCTTTCTGCCTCCCACAGCCTTGGTACGGCGCTTGGCAAAAAGGCCCATCTTCCATTTAGAGCAATCTAAGTATCTACTCATGGCAAATGTTTCCTTCCTACCCCTTAGAGGAGAAAAGGGAAAAAAAACTTGGCATCTTACCTCAAAGGAACATTCAACATTTCTTTCATTTTTTTTGTGTGATAATCCCTTCAGGTCTATCTTTTCAACACTCACTGTAAAAGCAAAAAACAACAACAACAACAAACAAAATTATAAAAATGAAATAAAACCTTGAAGTACATTTTAGTTAGCATTTGATATTTTAGCAGTTTTCAGAACGAGGCTCTCGGCGCCGGTGCCGCTCACGGTCCTCCGCACAGTGCTCGCCTGGGAAGCGGGGCTGAAGAGGAAAGCAGAGAGCCGTCACACTCAGGAACGGGGGTGAATTTAAAAGCAGAGCAGAAGAAAACAGGCCAGACATAAAAACAAATCACAGCAAAGGAAGAGAAAGGTCATTGGAAAGAGAACCGGAGTCGATGGGACTGCACGAGGGCACAGACCCCCATGACGGCGGAGACCGGGGAGGCTCTGTCTGGACTTCAGAAAAGCTAACGCTCCACACTGTCGGCTGCGGCGGTGTCAGAGCCCGGAGCCCAGACAGCGTCTCGCGGGGATCTTCTGGTCACCAGAGAGGGCATCATCCTCCTGGGACAGGGCCGGGCTGGCGGGACTCGAGGCAGCGGTTAGGGAAGCGGCACGGAGGGCTCCCCTCTGCAGGACAGGGCGGCGCTGAGCGAGGCGGCCGGGCCCAGAGCGCCCGCGCCAGCGGGGACACAGCCACACCAGCAGGGACACAGCCCCGCCGCAGGCCTCCACACGCCGTTTTCGCCCGCGCTCTCCCGACAGGGCTGCACCCTGTGTCTCCTCAAAACTAGAAGGGCAAGTAAGTTCTCACGCACTTAAACTGAAGTTTGAAAATGCAGATATCTGAGCACAAACATTGTTGAAGACAAAAGAGCCACTTACAAACCTGACGCAGGTTCCAAACTCCCAAACCACACGGAGGCGTGCGCGTCCTGTGTCCAATTCAAATGAAACACTTCTCAAGTACTAATGGGACAGATTCCCGGAGCGTCTCTGTTGTCTGCAGACACCGACAGTCCAACCCCTTGGCGGCTAAGGAAGAAAGTCCACGACAGCCGAGAAACTTCAGTACGTGCGTGTTACACACGTCTTCCTCCGTGTCAGTTCTCACAGTCCCAGGCAGCCCCTGGCCATGGACCACGAGGACTTCCACAGACCTTTCAAACCTAACTGTCCAAGAGGAAGCACTTAACAGAACCTCTGAAACTATTAAGCTCCACGTCCTGCAGACGCCCAGCGTCCTGGCGGGCCACACCGCGCCTCCCAAGGTCTTCTCCAAGAACACCGGTGCTCTAAGATGTTCAAGGGTACCCCCAGAAAGCTGCACGGTTAAAAAGCTCAGAGGAAAAAAAAATCTAAGACTTTCTGGTAGACTGTGCACATTAACAATATTAAAGGCTCTGAGCAGTCCTGAAATGAACAAGTCCGTTCTTGCAACAATTCCCCAGTTTTTTGGGCCACAGAACTCTTTCTTCCCCTCCTGTGTACACACCTTCCAGAGAACAACACAGGCTCTGTGCAGCACGCTTCGGGGATGGTTCCAACCCTACAACACCCAACACCGCAGCCACTCACCACATGTGACTATTTACATTTGTTTTAATTACAACCAAAGAGAATTAAAAATCCAACTCTCTGGTTGCACTCATCTCATCCTAAGTGCTCCACAGCCAGATGTGGCTAGCGGCTGCCACGCTGTGCAGCACAGATAGAACATTCGGTCATCGCCGAGACTTCTGGACAGTGCAGGTCTAAGCGGGGCTGGCAAACTAGAGGCCGCCCTGGGCCTGTTTGTGTAAACGGCTTTGTTGGCACACAGCCACACCGTTTGTCTGTTTACATATCATCAGTGGCTGCTTTCCACCCCACCACAGCAGAGCCCAGCCATTGTGCCAGAAACCCTATGCCTCCCGAAGCCAAAAATATTTACTATCTCGATCTGCACAGAAAAAAATGTGCGATCCTGGATCTAAAACCAACAGCTGTTCACTCACCAACATGTCCTATCAGATTCCTGCTGTGCGCGAGGTCAAATTCTAGGGGCTGGGAACAGAGCAGCGAACACGACAGATGGGTCCTCATACTCAAAGAAGTTACTGGCAGTTTCGGAGAAGACCCTTTACCTGCTCAACTGTTCTCTCCTCGCGGCCTCCCTAATTTTCTAATTTTGTAAAGTGGCATGAGGGTCGATATGCATCTTGGGAGATACGAGAACCCATTTGGTTTGAAGTATTTTAAGCTTAAAATAGCACCTTACAGGAAGGAATTACTCTTAAAAAAAAAAATGTTTAGTTTCCTTTCTGGCAAAACGAAGAACACACAGTTCGAGGTTGCACACCTCCCTATTTTCACTCAGTGAAACTGCTCGCTGTTCTCATCTGGCTTCCTCCATCAGACCGTCAGCAAATAAACAGCTTTTATGTTTTCCCAATCAGTATTTTTTAAAAACTGACCCACAATGACATCACTCTAATCCAGATCTTCCCCCTTTTTAAACAACAGAACATACGAAGTCAATGAACACAGAAAAATGTAGTCAGCATTTTCCCTGGCCACGGGACAGCAACGTAAACCTAAATGTCCCAGGGCTGAATAATATTAGGATTTATGAAAAAGAGTCAAGAGAGAAAACCCCAACTGGCCTGAGAGCGGAAGTGACTCATCTTTGGACAGGAGAATGTGGAAAGCAGACGAACGCCACTCAGCTGTCTGTAAGCCCGCGGCTGCAGTCTGGGCGGCCGGAGTGACTGGCGCCACCATCCCACCTGCGGGCAGCGTGTGCAGCTCGGGCACCAGGAGCCGTGGGGGAGCTCTGCTATGTCACCTGCAGTGGACTTGTCCCTGTGGAGGCACCTGATGTCATGAGGGGTGGGGCTACGGGGCCTTTCATTAGGCTTCAAAGATAGTGGAACATGTTCTCGATTTTGGAACTCACATTAAGGACCATGATTTCAAGAACAAAAAAGTGAAAACAGCTTGCAATATTAACTAAAAAACTACAAATTGTATGTGTAACATGGCTATAGCTGTTTAAAACGTAAAAGAAAGATGAAAAATAAGTTATCAAAGCTAACAAGGATCATTGTGCTTGGTGGTGGAATTATGAGTAGTTTATCCCAAATTTCCATAATGTAGTTTCATGCCTTTAAAGGGTATTCATCTCCACGTGCACACGAACACGTTTATGACCCACTTCTCTACTGGTAGATACGGCGACCCCTGTGCCTCACACCGCCCGTCAGTCCTGCAGACCGTCATCCCAAGGGCACGCACAGGTCTCACGACTTTCTGAGGAGTGCAAGCAATCACGGCTAGGTCTGAGGGCTAGAAATCAAGAAGGGTTGGGATTCGCACCACCCACAAAGACTCCAAGACATAAAGGCCACGGCCAGCGGAGCACTGGGAAGGTGGGCCGGGGAGGAGGGGGCTCCTATGTGGGGAGAAACGGGCTGGGGTCTGGACTGCATGCGGGCATGTCTATCGAGGACCGACGGGGCCCGGGCAAGGGCACCCAAGTCTAGGCCAGCCTGCTCGCTCACACTGAACTGAGAAAGCAAAGTGGGATGTGCGTTCTCCTTTTAAGATGGTTTGTTATAACTTTCCTTCTTTTCTCATTCAAGACACACATGAGGAATCTGCCTCCAGTCCTGCAAGTCAGACCATATAGCCTTCAATAAAACATCTAATTGCACTGAACTACCACTTTTATAACTGGATCAATACCTAATTTCAAAAACCAATATGCTACTGTAATTAGAAAAGGCGGGAGGGAATTCGTGTGGGAGAGAAGTACAAAGGCATTGCTCGAGCAGTCAGACAGGGGTTCCAAACGTCCTGAAGCAGGACTGGGCATCCGAATGGGGGTGGGGGCTGGCAAAAAGTCAAGACAGTTTACGGCTGAGCCGGCTCAAAGGCCTCTCAGCCAGCAGCGACAAACCCAGGACCAGGAACATAGTCTCGCCATCACAGCCCTCAGAGTTCCCAGTTCAAACTGCTGTGCTCTAAGGGTCACCCTCACTGCCAAGCATCGTCAAGCGATTTACGAGAGCTGACTGTCACGTCACACGTATATCAGACACTTACTGTGTTCCAAGAATGAGTCACTCTTCTGAAACTTCTTCCCTTTCTACCCTAAACTCTTCTGGAAAAAACTGGGTAGTTGGTACTTTTCTGCCATAGATCCTTTCCTTGATTTCGAAGCATCTTCGGTCAAACAGTTTAGTTTCTGCGTGCCCCACACAGGAAACCACTTCATAACTTGTCAAAGCTATGCTGTAAGCCACCAGTCAGGAGGGTATCATTTATGACTGTGGGAAAAGATGCAAGACCCCCCCCCCTCCGCTGCATAAACACCTGCTTCTCCTGGGCCCTACAGTGAAGAACTCAATGTCTTCCTACTTGAAATAAAGAGACTGAACCAAAATAACATTTATGATGCTTCCTGCTTAAGTTTTTATTACTGAAATCTAGTTTTCACCTAAAAATTGAAAAAGTATATTCTTAAAAGTCTCAGGAGGAATAACGTTCCTCAAATCACGGACGGACGTTCTCCCTTCCATTTGTGGTCGGTGTTAGTGGGAACCCTTTTTAGAAGCAGTTCTTCAGCTGCTGCTGAAATCTGAGCATTCACTATTTCACTGATTAACCTGAGCCTTCTCTCTGACATCTTTCTAGGACCTATCATGTGACATGTAAGAGTCCCCTAATTTGTTTTTCTTTTTCTTTTTTTTTTTTTTTCATCTAGCTACCTTGCATTTACTTGATTTGCTAGCTTTCCAGGAATATAAACAAGAGTAGCACGCGGCACAATCTGGAAAACGTAAAGCTGATGAAAGGCGCTGCTCCAGTAACAGAGCAGGACATGAACACATATTCTATCTGAGTGGTTAGGGACATGGCACTTGAGTCTAAGGGCCCAAGGGTTTCTCACTTACTTAAATACTCAGGCAAACATTTTATTCAGAATTAGTATGTTCCAGGCACAGCACTAACCACAAGTGATACAAAAATTACAAAGTTCACAGCAGTGACATGTGAGTTCAACTTCAAGGGGAAGAGCCCCTTTACGCAGAGGGACGTGGTGACCAAGGCTCAGGCATGACAGCGCAGGGAGTCTAAGGAAGTTTGCTCATGGCTAGAGCCAGGAGCTCAGAGTGGTGACAAGAGACCAGAGAAGGGACACGAGGACAACATGAGGCCAGCCCACAAATCCCAAAAACCCCACAGCGGGCCTCCTCCAGGCAGGTCGAGGTAAGCCCGTGGGCTCTGCTGTCAAACGGGCTCAGTTAGAAATGTGACACTTTCCAGCTCAGTGACCTTGGGCAGTCACTGAATCCCTGAACAGAAGGAAGACTGGTCCCTACTTCACGGGCCTGTGACATCAACGAGGTGCACACACACATGGAGGGGGGCACCTCGTGCTGGTCGGTGCTGTGACAGCAGTTGCTGCTGGGAGCCCTGTGGTCCAGCTGCAGGGCAGGTCCCTGCTTGGGGATGGACCAGACAGGAGAACCCACAGGCAGCAGAGGGGACGGACACCTGAACCAGGATGGCGGCTGCAGTGGTGGCCCCGCTGAGCCCACTCGTGTGGGGGCAGGGAGCTGGGGTGGGCCTGCAGGTGTGGCTCCAGACGCCTGAAGGCTGGCACTGGAAACTCATTTTAGGGGCAGCAATGGAGGGGTGATGGGTCCATTCTGGGCACATGGGCAGAGGCACCAGCAGGCCACATCAGTGGGAATATTCACAGGGATTCGGGGTCCTGGGCAAGGGTCTCAGCTGAATGCTCAGATCTCAAAGTCATCGACAGGTGAACAGAAGACACCCAAACAGAGTGTGAGTGGGTGCCAGAAAGGAGCCCAGACAGCACCAGTGTTTCACGGGCAGACAGAAGAGGGGATTTCACAGCAAATGAACAGAGAGGCAAGAGGGGAACCGGGACGTGTGTTACCAGGAGACCAATGGAGCACGCCCCCCAATGGTTCTGGATGTAGGATGCTCCGTGGTTTAAAAACGGAAAGAAACCAAGAGAGGACAGAGTGGTGGTGGTGGTGGGAGCGGTGTCAGATATGCCAAGAGAAGATAAGAGCTGACCTGTTGTGACTTCTCATGACAGCATGAGAGAGGAGGGTGCTGAAGTCAGGGTGCAGGGGTCCACGGGTCACAGAGAACCACCTGCTCTTCCTGGAGCTGGGCTGCGGTGCACGGCATGCGTGCACATGATGGACACAGCCGCAGCAGACAGAACAGGCCGGGGCGGCGGGCACTGCAGCATCACTCTGCAAAATGTGTCATGGCTGGGGGCACCTGGGTGGCTCAGTCGGTGAGGTGTCTGCCTTCAGTTCGGGTCATGATCTCCAGCTCCTGGGATCAAGGCCTGCATCGGGCTCCCTGCTCAGCAGAGACCCTGCTTCCCTCTCTCCCTCTGCCTCTCCCCCTGCTTGCACACTCTCTCTCTCTCAAATGAATAAATCTTAAAAAAAAAAAAAAATCCGTCACAGTTGGCTGCGGGACAGCCTCTGCTCTGCGGTCTGTACCCACTTCCTAGTGTAAATACTTCCACCACGGCTGATTCGCAGCCATACAGGCCGTCAAGAGGCTAAAACCCTTCCTGCACTCCGCATAGCTGACCTCAACGGGCCCGCGTACGCTGGCTCCGGCACGTGCCGGTGAGCACACTTCGAGGTTCTCATGCTCCGCATCAAGGGCTGGCTCTGAATTCAACGTAAGGCCTGAAAAGTCACAGATGGATGCTGCAATCCTGGTGGCCTCCCTCGATGGGGACTCAGACCAGCTGAGCCCTGCTGTCTGAAAGAAGCTGCTGTGGGACGGTCAGCTCGACTCCAACCTGTCACTCTTTCTTTGGGGGATGAGAAACCACCACTCAGACAACTCTGTTCTGTGCTTCAAGTGAGGCTCGTTGGCTGCGGAAGGCTGCAAACAACCAGTGTCCAAAAAATAATAATACTGCATGAAAACATAGCAAAAAAGTCAACAGAACAACTTACTTTGAAATGCAAAGTCCTAAAAAAAAATGCAATGTCTTCATGGATGGAGAGATAGTTAAGAGAAGCAGGTAAAATAAAACGAAATTATGGAATCTGGATGGTAGGTGTTCACTGTAAAATTCTCTGTGTTTCAAAGTCTTAATAAAATGTTGAAAGAGCCAACAGACAAATTATCTAAACACCTCAACCCCAAACACACCTTCAAATCCCCAGTGAGGCCCGAGCAAGGCAGCCTACTATTAGGCTTCCGGAAGCTGGGTTTCACTGCCATCTTCTTACCAAAATTCGTACTCTAACTCTCCGTGGTGGGTTTGCATCCCCAACAGGACAAGACTTTTGGAGCCTGACCTTGATGGTACCGCATGTCGTCATGCTGCTGCACGACAAACACAAAAATCACAGCGGCACATACCAATAACCATTTATTTAGATTAAAAAGAAAATCTCAGTTTTAACTTCAAGTATGAAAAATATCTATAGGTATAACCTACGTGAGCAAAAGCTCTTTGGAACCCGTAAGTTTGAAGAATGCAGAGGTCTAGAGACCAGGTTTCAGGACCCCCGGTAAGTGGTCTGCGCTGTCATCAAGCTTACTGCGACTGTCTCACACAAGGACAACTCTAAAACACGACTCCAACCCAGAAAACCAAGTTACACGACACCTTCCACTGACAGCATCACTAAAAGTAATTCAACCTCACCTTGTATGTTACAGATGTTTCCCTAAGTGTCAGTAAAATAAGCCGGAAGGTGTGGGTTTGGGGAAAGCCCTGAGCTCTCCCAAAGCGAGCACGGCAGTGCCGCCTGGCGGCCCCGAGGAATTCAAGGCCCATCTCTGCTGCTGAAGCCAGACGCTAGGAGCTGCTGCCCAGTCCCCCCACTCCGCACTTGAAGGTCTTCACAATGAAGAGCACGGGGAAAGACGACCGCCACCTCGAGCGCCACCTGACGGAGCGGCCAGTTTCCGGCTGTCCTCAGTGCCGTCCACTGAACTTTCACACACAGCAAAGCTAAGTCTGACCTCTTTTGCCGCGGAGGACTTCCAAGGAGGCGGAGGAAATCAAACGCAAGTAGAACACGGAAAAGACAGGGAGGACCCGAAGCAGTAACAGCGCAGTGACTTTAGGCTTCGCCAAGAGCAGCCGCCCAGCCCGGCACAGCGTCACGAGAGGCGTGACTACAAAAACCGACTTCGCTTGCTTGCCAAGTTCTGGGCAGGAGCAGCGTCTCACTCAGAAGCACTGAACGGAGACTACGGTGGACAACTAACAACGCCTGGCTCTCTGTGCTCCGCGTGCTGCACCTGACGCCAAAGCCGGCTCATCTGCGGGCTCTCAGGGAAGGACAGGCATGTATCTTGCAATTACATTTAAAAGATAGGAATAAGGGTCTTGATAATTATGTCTCAAGGGAAAAGCACTATGGGAAAGAGGAGGCCGTCCGCCCACACGAGGAGGGTGCAGGGCACAGGTCCCATGCTGGACAGTCGAGGGACAAAGGACGTGAAACCTAATTGGAAGGCACTTCTCCCACGGTGACGTGTCTAAGGAAAAAGGATAAGAGCAGTCCCAGGGTAAGAAAGTCCCTATGCCTGAGGGGCAACTATCTATGGCGGGAGGTGAGGCCCTGCGTATCTTCTGAACCACGGCCCCACCCAGGAGCTGACCTGCGAGGATTCACGGTTTCGGTTACCAGCACGTGCGTACACACGCAAACACAGGCAGCAGTTAGCACGCGGCTGTTTCTGGCATGCGACCTAAGTCAGGGCTGGCTGGCTCTGTGATTCTGTCAGAACAGGGCTTTATTGTAAAAACAAAGCATTTATAAAGCACCCGTGAGGTACGCTGTGCTGAGGCTCGATCCAAAGGGGAACAAAGGTGAGTGAGCGAGGGGATGGGGGGCCTTGAGTGTCCTGGGCCTCTTGATCACTGGGCCAAATCGGGGCCGTCCTGGCCCTCACGAGTCCCACACATCACCTACACTCGCCTCCTGGGAAGTCCCCATACACCACTCAGCCTGCAACTGTATGGTCAGGGTGACACTGACTGTCCGGCTGGCCCAAGAATCAAGGAGACTCAGCTTCGTCTGACATGCCGTCACCTCTCGAGCGGCGCTGTCCAATACGGTGGCCCCTATCCATGTGGAGCTATTGCGGTTCCAAATGAAAGGAAATAAAAATAAAATTTCAGGTCCTTGGTTGCATGAGGCACATTTCAAGCGCTCAGAAGTCACATGTGGCTGATGGCGACAGACTTAGTGCAGAGAGAGAACATTGCATTACCTCCATAGAACATTCTACAGGATAGTGCTGCTTTACAATTTAGGACTTACTTGGTACGGGGCAGGGACGAGAGTAGGTAACAACTTCCATTTTTCCCCTTAATAAACATCAGTATTTGAGACTTTTACAGCCAAGGTGTGTTTATGTATTACTTGCACAATTTAGAAAACCAATGTACCTTATTAAAAGACCACGGCTGATGAAAGATCCGGAAGTATTTAACCAAAGAGCATCACAAAGATCTGCTTTCCACACCCTGGTGCATCTCTTTCCCTTGGAGCCCTCACACAGATGGACTCACCTTTGGAGTGTTTCCCCACAGTCCTCTTGGGCAGCGACTCCTCTGTGGAATGTGCTGATGTATGCAGTGCGTTCTCCAAACTATTACTCACGCTGCTGACGGGGGCCTCGGTTCTTGGAGTCACCTGGGAGGACAAAAAAAAAAAATTATCTTATTTTCTTCCATCTGGTCCATGCAGAATGATTTTTGTTATTATCTGAAAGTCACTGATGCTTAATGTAGTTTCGAGTTTCATATAAAACATACATACAAAAATTTTATATATAATTTTTTTGTACAAAACACTACTTACACAACATTTTCACAATAAGCACTTCCTGCAACAGACAAAAACATCACCAATCTCCTATTCACCACTGAAATTCACAACCAGCCAGGTAAGCATGAGCGCACACGGGAGCCTGGCTGTGCGACAGCTTCGTGCGCCCACTCCGGAGCGGTATCAGCCGAGCTCTGTCTCGGGTAAAACCTTACATTTCATTTCTTCAAATCATACAGATCCCTATACAATTAATGACGCAGCTGGACCTAACACTGCCCTATAAATCTTCAGTCACAAAACGCTCTGAAGAGAACAGTCAAGAAGAGAATACAACTGGGTCTACGTGGGGTACACACTCTAACAGCACACCGCAGGCCCTAGCGGTTCGTCACACGAAGGCCCTACACGTGAGAAAGGGGGGGTGGCGCTCACAGCAGCAGCTTCTCCAAGAGGGAAAAGCAGGAAGCCTCCGTAACAGCTGTGCACAGAGCCCCGGCCAGAGGAAGGTCGGCGGGAGCCGGGGCGGCCGGTGGCACCGTGGTCGCCGGCGACAGCAGCCCTGCAGCACACGGCCAAGTTCGCACACGGCCAAGTTCGCGCTCGGGCTTCCCCCTCCTGCTCTCTGCCCCCGGCCAGCGCGTCTCTTTGCAAACACACGGCCAGAAGCGGGAGGAGACAGCAAACTGTGCACCGCAGTGACCTCAGAGAAGAGAGGTCTCGAGACCCCCGGGTGCCTGGGGTGGGGGCAAGAACTTTCACTTTTTTCCCCCTTAACAAGAATCAGTATCTAAAAAGTTCACAGCCAAAATTTATTTAGTACTTGTAGGACTGAGAAGAATGAAAGTGACCAACGCTCTGACTTCCTCAGAGTCACAACTTAATATACATCAAAATTTCAAAGGAGAGTAAAGATTTTAAAGTTTATCAAGAGAGGTATGAGTTTTAAAGGGTGAGAAACACTATGCTACACATACAAGGAAGGGGAAAGGTCTGGGGGAGAAGAGGAGCGTGACTGCTGGCCTCCATCCTGATGTGGAGTTGCGTGAGACACATGCCTCACCAGCCATTGATTTTAGAGATTGTCTTCACTACCTGGAAGGCGGGGGCGGCCCAGCGGAGGAGCCTGTGAGCCCTCTGCAGGCACGGAGGGGCACGAAGGCAGAGGCGGAGGGCCACCAGGAGAGGCCAGAGATGCCACCATGCAGGCAGCACGGCAACAGCCAGTCCCTTCCAGACAGACAGCACATGCCGGGTACCCGGTGAGCCCTCTCTCCTCCCACCGCCCACATGCAAGCCATCGCAGGGAGGCCTCCCCCCACACACAGCACAGGACCAACAGGTCCTACACCACATAAGAAAAGCAACCCAGCAGTCCAGTTAAATGTGAAAGTTCACATAGCCCAAGGAAATAAATCCTAAACCACCCCAATACTCCTCTAAAAAGTCAATTTTTTGGATAACATTACCAAGATATTATCAAGACAGTTAAAGTTTTAAATTACTTATATTTGCCATTTAACTAAATTGGATTATTTCCCTCAGATTGGGCAAAGTTTTATCCAATGGTCTGAATATTCCAGAAATGAACTACTTTCCTATTTAATAAGATAAGAGAAGCAACAGTTACAAGTAATTCCCGAAAGAGCTAGAGTTTTAGTTCCCAACAGTAAATACTACTTTGGGAAACAACTCCAGAGGTTAGCATTTTTACCCCTTGCAACAACTCTAACCCCAGCAGACACCATCGGATCTGGCCCGGCTCACACGAGCCTCCACGTCTTCGGAGCTACCATGGGAAGTATGTCTATGTCCTCGGCCACAGCAGAGCGAGGCTGAGTTGTCTGGACAGCCAACCACAGCAGTGCCAACCTCTCCCGCACACACCGACGCCCATCCGAAAGCATCCCAAACAGCCACAAACAGAAGCAGGGGCGGGAGGATGACGCATCGCAGCCAGGACGCCTGCCGCGAGCGCAGCCTGGGAGGCACAGACAGCTGCACTGGACGGGTGCTTCTCAAGCTCGATGTATGCAGAGCCCCCGAGGCCCGGCAAGAATGCGTGTCGCCCACGCCCACCCCATCAGAATTTCCCGAGCAGGGCCAGGACACTGGTTGCGGTGGTCTTTTGTCTTGTGCACTGGGCACCTCAGCCAGGGTGCGAAGCACAGGAGGCCCGTTGTCTGGTCAGGCCCTGTGAGGGCCAGGTGTCACCTGGGGGGACAGGAAGCTCCTTCCATGGGCTGACAGGAAAGGTAAGGGTGTAGGTCCACGCGCCACGGCTCCCGGGAGAAGGGGAAAGCCTAGGAATCACACTATGGAAGCACATGCCATGCCGACGACACAAACATGCGAAAGAAAACTCTTTAAAATTATAACCAGCGGAAAAGAAGCATTTTGTTTGCCTCACTGTCTTACCAGAGCGCCTCTTCCTAGTTTTCCAGATGCTCACTTTTTCCAACCAAGCCTTTATCTTAACTTTGCTCCTTTGTTTACATTGAAAGCTTTCTTCCCCTGCATTTCCCAGAAATGCTGTGTTTGGGGTTATTTTTGGTTAAGTTAATTTGCCCCATGTGACCTCCACAGTTCAACTCAGATGCTCTCTGACTCACGCTCACAAGCGGAGCTCCAGTCATGAGCCTGATGGACACGAGAATAAAGACTTGATCAGTTCCAAATGTCACCTCCTGCTACGGCTGGAAGGGCAATGAGAAGATGCTCTCCGACAACCAGCCTGACTTAGCCGCTTCCACGAAGTTCCAAGTCCTCTGTCCTGTAAGCACCTCCCTTTCTCACTCAATGGACACTCCCTGTGCCCCTGGTCACCGTGCCACCTCCAGACAGCCTCTGCCACGACCTACAGGGGACCTGTCACCTCCCACTTCTCCCCTCCACTCAACCCACTGCAGCCACCAGGGTGGACCTGGCAGCCAGGATCTGCCTGAAGTGCCCCCCGGACCCTGTACATATCTGCATGGCCCCTCACAGCTGTCGCGTCTATGCTCGTGTGACCTTCTTAGTGAGGACCTCTCAAAGCTTGATGAAGTAGGGACTTCTTGTGTTTCGTTCGCTGCTGTGCCCTCTGTACTTGGAATAGTGCCTGATACGACACAGGTACCCAACGGGTGCCTGTAAAAGCTGACCATTTCACCACGTTTCGGTGGA
The DNA here is from genome assembly GCF_002007445.2 of Ailuropoda melanoleuca. NCBI lineage: Eukaryota > Metazoa > Chordata > Mammalia > Carnivora > Ursidae > Ailuropoda > Ailuropoda melanoleuca. The sequence continues at coordinate 79,792,680 of NC_048229.1, forward strand.
ATCAGGACTAAAACGGACAAAACGGCAGCTCCACCTCAAAGGAAAACATCTGCGTCCTCAGTGACACACCACACAGCCAGCAGAGCATCTCGCCGGACCTAACTCAGGACCAACTGAACTCTGAGCGTGAAGGAAACCAGACTCGAGCACATTCCTGGGCACGAGGCACACACTCCAGTCTGGGGCGCCTCCGGGAAGGTGATGTGGTCCGACAGGGGCAGCACGCTCATGCTCGGGAGACAGTAACGGACCAGAGTGTCAGTCCCAGGACACAAGCAGCTGGCACCCCCGCTCTGAGCGCCAGCCCTCTCACTGGCACAGGCCTCAGTTTCCAAACTTCCACGTGCACAATGCTTCCAGCTTCTAAAGTGCTGGTTCTGACTCAGGTCAGGTGGGGCCCGAGACTCCACATTCCCCTCAGGCGCTGCTGGTATTCGAGACTGTTTCAAGATGAAGCAGCTGGCCGTAGTCAGAGCGTCCAAAGGCCAAACCACCTCCCCTCAGGCGGGATGCGAAATGGAACCCCAGCACTGCACAGAAAATCAGATCAGATGACCTCCAAGTCCCCTCCAGGGGTAAGGGACAAAGACGCCAAAGTGCAGCACAGCGGCCTGGAGAAGCGAGGCTCCTGCCCGCCATCTGCTCCCTCAGATACATGCTTTCCTCAAAGGTTTCCTCAGTGCCGGCCTCTGACCAGAGAGACCAGAGGAACACAGGCTGCCTGAGGGCTTGTGCTGGAAACTCACTTTAATACTCAGGGACCAGAACTACAAATGTCAGAAGAGAGGTTTCATTTTTATTTATTTATTTATTTTTTTTTTTTTTTAAGATTTTATTTATTTATTTGACAGAGATAGAGACAGCCAGCGAGAGAGGGAACACCAAGCAGGGGGAGTGGGAGAGGAAGAAGCAGGCTCATAGCGGAGGAGCCTGATGTGGGGCTCGATCCCATAACGCTGGGATCACGCCCTGAGCCGAAGGCAGACGCTTAACCGCTGTGCCACCCAGGCGCCCCGAGAGGTTTCATTTTTAAAAATCGATTTCATCACATATCATTCAAAGTCATTGGATGGGACAAAGGTGTGCAGAGGGCAAGGCCTGCAGCAAGTGTGCAAACGTTCAACATCTGAGTGACGGACGGGAGGTTTTAAGAAAAACCTGGTAAAGCAAGAGTGAATATGCTGAGAAACCAGAGTCTCAGGGTCCCAGCTGTACTGTAATATAAACAAATCTTCAATAATCAACGCAAGAAGCTGAAGGCGCTGAGCAGCGACAGGAGAGCCCCATGTATTCCGAAGGTGATGCTTCTCAATGGTGAGGCCCACCGAAGAATCTCCCACGGAACTCCTACAAGAACACGGTGGCCAGCCTTTCCCCCCCTACCACGAAGTTGGCAGTTCCAAATTCTACTCTCAGATACACCGGGGCACATTCCACACGACATCTCTACGAGGTTTTCCCCCACCATGATGCACGCAGTAACAATAAAGTGCCGTTCCCGAGGGCTGTAAATAACACGACGGCTGTGCACGGGGCCGGGAACGGGACGGTGAGCCAGGCTGTACCACCAAGAGGCTTAGGTTAACAGAGCACTTCGGCTTAAAACGCAGGTGCACATGGAATGCCTGAGACATGAACACACAGGAGAGGCCGCGGAGGATAAGAAAATGGAAGTGAGTACATTATACATGAACACACAGGAGAGGCCACGGAGGATAAGAACATGGAAGTGAGTACATTGTACATGAACACACAGGAGAGGCCACGGAGGATAAGAACATGGAAGTGAGTACATTATACATGAACACACAGGAGAGGCCACGGAGGATAAGAACATGGAAGTGAGTACATTGTACGTGAACACACAGGAGAGGACACGGAGGATAAGAACATGGAAGTGAGTACATTATACATGAACACACAGGAGAAGCCACGGAGGATAAGAAAACAGAAGTGAGTACATTGTACATGAACACACAGGAGAGGCCACGGAGGATAAGAACACGGAAGTGAGTACATTGTACATGAACACACAGGAGAGGCCACGGAGGATAAGAACATGGAAGTGAGTACATTGTACATGAACACACAGGAGAGGCCACGGAGGATAAGAACATGGAAGTGAGTACATTATACATGAACACACAGGAGAGGCCACGGAGGATAAGAACATGGAAGTGAGTACATTGTACATGAACACACAGGAGAGGCCACGGAGGATAAGAACATGGAAGTGAGTACATTATACATGAACACACAGGAGAGGCCACGGAGGATAAGAACATGGAAGTGAGTACATTGTACATGAACACACAGGAGAGGCCACGGAGGATAAGAACATGGAAGTGAGTACATTATACATGAACACACAGGAGAGGCCACGGAGGATAAGAACATGGAAGTGAGTACATTGTACATGAACACACAGGAGAGGCCACGGAGGATAAGAACATGGAAGTGAGTACATTATACATGAACACACAGGAGAGGCCACGGAGGATAAGAACATGGAAGTGAGTACATTGTACATGAACACACAGGAGAGGCCACGGAGGATAAGAACATGGAAGTGAGTACATTATACATGAACACACAGGAGAGGCCACGGAGGATAAGAACATGGAAGTGAGTACATTGTACATGAACACACAGGTGAGGCCACGGAGGATAAGAACATGGAAGTGAGTACATTATACATGAACACACAGGAGAGGCCACGGAGGATAAGAACATGGAAGTGAGTACATTGTACGTGAACACACAGGAGAGGACACGGAGGATAAGAAAACGGAAGTGAGTACATTGTACATGAACGCACAGGTGAGGCCACGGAGGATAAGAACATGGAAGTGAGTACATTATACATGAACACACAGGAGAGGCCACGGAGGATAAGAACATGGAAGTGAGTACATTGTACATGAACACACAGGAGAGGACACGGAGGATAAGAACATGGAAGTGAGTACATTATACATGAACACACAGGAGAAGCCACGGAGGATAAGAAAACAGAAGTGAGTACATTGTACATGAACACACAGGAGAGGCCACGGAGGATAAGAACACGGAAGTGAGTACATTGTACATGAACACACAGGAGAGGCCACGGAGTATAAGAACACGGAAGTGAGTACATTATACATGAACACACAGGAGAGGCCACGGAAGATAAGAACATGGAAGTGAGTACATTATACATGAACACACAGGAGAGGCCACGGAGGATAAGAAAACGGAAGTGAGTACATTGTGAGCACACTTTTGCCATTCTTATCATGGCTGCAATCTGCTTGTAACCGCACCAACCTACTCAACCCTCCTAATCCTCTCCACTTGGAGCCGTGGGAGCCACCAGCCCCACCAGGAACTGCTGGCCCCAGACCAGTAGGGGGCAGTCCCGCAGCTACCAAACTTCCTGAGTTGGCTGGTGCAGGTCAAATCCGGGAGAGCAGAGCCCACCTACAGAGGCCACAGCGCTGGTTCCAGCAGCCCCGGCTGGCTGTGATGGGCGGCCAGGATTCACGCCACTCAGGTCCAGAGTCCCACAGTGCAAAGCGGGGATAACGGTGTCTACCTCATATAAGAAATGCACTGAAAGTAGTGTGCTGGGCAAACAGTCAATATTTCACTCTAAGGTCGGCTGCTCGTGCTCCTGTGACCGCAAGCCTGGCTGGGACACAGTGACAGGCACAAGCCCTCCGGCGGAGACTGGCTCCGTGAGGACGCCTGGAAGAGAAGCACACCTCCGACACCCTGGCAGAGAACCGCTTCCACAAGGCTGATTCTCCCCAAGCGTATATCAACTCAACGGTGTTTGGCTGCAGCGGGACACACGTGCCAACACACACTGGCCACGCCCACCCGGGGACGAGCTCTGCACGGCCACCACTTTCTGTGGCCCTTCACCGGAAGCTGGCGGCTACCTTCTCTCAGCAGACAGGCCACTGAAACCCGGACCCCCACCAACACCAGTGATCACCTATTCTGAAACTAGCACAGAGCAGCCAGAAAGATCATTTATCATTTGAAGGACAGCTGGACAAAATGCTCTTAAGAGTCAATGTTCGTACTGCTACAATGCAACAATCTCAGCCCCAACTAGCAGGTGCAAACGGGTCAACGGTCCTCACAAAAACTAGGCGTATGTAGCAATCTTTTATGATGCCAGTACTGGAGCTCTGAATCCACTAACCCCTCTGGGAATCATCCATCCTAAAAACACAATCAGTGCTGCAGTCACAGGTTAGTGTACAAGGAGGTCCATCTTGGCTTTAAGAGAGCAAATATATGAATCTACATAAGACAGAAATACTCTGTAAGATTAACATCTAAACACGTAAATAAATTCACGTCCACATGATGACTATTACACAGCCTTTAAAAGATAATTTTAGAAGACAAAAGGCACGGAAATGCTCACACTGAGATCCTGGGAACGAGGCAGACCATGTCCCCAGTGCGTGCACACAGGCACTGAAGACAGAAGAAAATATTCCAAAACACTCATAGCGTTTATTATCTTTGGGTGATTTTCTAAAAATATTTTTCTATTTTCCAATTCTTCGACAAGGAACAGTTACTATTAGAACTAGAAATAAGTCAGAAACTACTAAGCCTCAGCATAAGTAACCCCTACAAAACGGGAACACGACAAGGAAACAGAAGCAGCTTCTAAAACCAAACGGCTCACCCGAGGCGCTGAGCAGCCCAGACAGGCGGGGCAGATGCTGCCAGGACTCTGGACATGGGGGGCGGACACAGCAACAACTAAGGCAGTTCCAAGGGGCGGGGCACGGACTCCGTGGGTGCAGGGACCGCTTGGCCGAGGCCGAACTGGAGAAGGAGACAGCCAAGCAAAGGAAGGGCCTTCCAGGCACAGGAACGGAAAGTGTGGAGCCCTGAGACAGAAGGCCTTCCTGCCTGAAGCTTATGAATGTCGAGGGGCAGCGGGGGCCAGGGCCCTCGAGCACAGACACGAGCTCCAGAGTGTCAACAAACGGACTCATTTATTTTCAGTTTGTTTTCCAAGCAACCCACCTCCATACAGTAACGAATATCATCTGTTAAATACTTTTAACTCAGTGGGAAAAAATACATAAAATCAAAAAGAAAAGTGATTTGTAAGCATTTTACTAAAATAGTAATTATGTGTCTCAAAAAACCAGAAAAGGAAAATAGATAGTTTAGTAGAGAAAGCTATTTGCTGACTTAGGCCAAGTGAAAGCCAATGCTAACCAGAAACCGTTTTCCTCGTGAAAACGTTCCTTTTAAAATTTCTTACCCTACAGCTGTACTCATTAAAAAAAAGAGAAAATGATCACTGCTCACCATCTCGGCAAAAGGTACCAAGTACTTTGCTATGGGAGTTCCAGCGAAGTGACTACAAAACCAAGTCCTTCCACCAGTAGCCTTCAGAACGGAGCGGCCTCTTCCAGGAGTTCCCCGACCTCCCCGTGCACACCCGAGAGGCTCTTACAAATTCAGACTCCAGGGCACCCCCAACAGACCAATTAAACTAGAACCGGGCGGGGGGGGGGGGCCAGGTAAAAACANAACAGCCGTGAAGCGCCCACAATCCCTGCCCCAGAGACTCTGCAGCGCAGACGCAGCACGGAGTCAAAGTCAAGAGCCCCAGTTGGCTGAAGACCATACTTCCAGCCGCAGAAACCTGCAGAAAGGGGTTAAAGTGGCACCGTAATCCACTTCCTAGGCTTGTGCAGGGTCAGAGCGGCTAGTGCCTCCAAAAGCCCGTCGGCTAGCAGGTGCTCCACAAACAGCCTCCACGACCCAGGTCAGGGGCACAGCTGGGAAGCAGGTGTAGCAGGAAGGCTCCTCCCTCGGAACAGCCACACGACCAGCATCTCAGTCACCTTAAAACACAGTGCCAACAGGCTTGGTGTGTTCTCCAGAGAAGAGGCAGCAAATTTAAGGTGAGGGCAGGGGAGTAAAAGCAACCAGTGGTTGCTAGAGGAATGTACGACGTTAGCAGGAAGGAGCGACAAGTGACAGGAATTAAAAGGCACAGCCATATGGGAACAACGCAATCTTAATAAACTTGAGGGCAACACTGCACGTGAATAAAGAACAATGCGTTCAGGAAGACAGTCCCTCCCCTTACAGAAACACTTACATCGCGTGACCAGCGTGCTATGGAAAGCGGTGAAGTGCAGCCGGGGCTTCAGGTGCACAGGCCGCAGCTCCGTCCCCGCCACACTGAGCCCACGAAGGCAGGGCTTCGCTCCGCACAGGCCGCCTCCGAAGGGGCAGCGGGGAGGCATCTGCTGCCGGCTGTTTTTACCTTCAAGGCTTCTGACGTTAAGGGAATATATACCCAGTACTGTTGTGATGCATATTTTGGTCAAAAGTAGTTTAAATATTGGGGTTTTTCTTTGAGAAACTGGCTCAGTGTCTAATACTAATAAGTAAACTGTGCTATAATGACCATTTTGGTTCCCAATGTAATATGCAACTGCTGAGATGAACCATTCAGAGCTGTTAGCACATGAAGACAGTTGCTTTATGACCCCCCCCATGAGACACTGGCCATGACACAGAGCATTTAGACATCCAGGATGGGAAAGAACAAACACTAAGACAAGCTAGAAATGACCAGGAAGCATCTGGATGAGAACGAGAGCATATCAAAGGTCCAGAAAGTGTCAGTAAAACATGCCCCTGGGTTTTATTTCCATAGAAGCCACAAATTCCACTTAATGAGTCTTGACACCTATTAGGAGCAAGGCCCAGCCGCTCAGAGAGTCAGAGACCAGGCCCCTATGGTTAGCCACGCAGGGAGAGGTCAGGCCAGAAAGGGCTCCACTGGATTGAACAGAAAAGACTGACCTCCTACAGCAGATATAACCAGACCCTGCATCCAACAGGGAAACGGTATTTGCCCACAGGAGTCCTGACAGCAGGGAGGCCAGAGCCCACACCGCCCTCCCACACTTCTCCCGCCAGCTCACTTCCAGCTCCTCAGCACCTACCTACTCAGGACCAGAACACCGAATAATCAGCCCACTTACATTCTCAAACGGCTCTCTGATCTCAAGGCACCAGGCTGGCTCGTTTCTCCTCCACACAGAGCCTCATTCTCTGTAAGGACAAATGTCAGTTACTGTAAAACCCTCCTTTCACAGCTATACTTGCTTAGAGAGAATTAATCCTTCCTACAACACATGGCCCATATTTCCCACAACACACGGATTATAAAAAGCAGGTGGTTGTACTTTTCAATAATGGCTGAGTATTCAGACCAACCTTCTCGCAGATAACCATAAGCTCTGGACAAAGTATAAAAACAACTGAGCATGACCAAAAGCAGACAGCAACTAAAGGAAGGTCGACACTCGGAAAAAGAGATTTGCACGGGGTGGGTTTTATGTGCTGCAGGCACATCAGAAAAAGCAGAAGCTGAAGCTCAGCTCGACCTCCGCAGTCCTACTGATTTCAGGAGCCCAAGATCAGAATTCTGGTAAAATATAATGGCAGCAAAGTGAGGGAGATGTGCCTGACAGAAGACTGCCTTAAAGGGAAACACGTCTAGGGGCTCCTGGGTGGCTCAGTCGGTGAAGCATCTGCCTTCGGCTCAGGTCATGTTCCCAGGGTCCTGGGATCAAGCCCCATGTCGGGCTCCCTGCTCAGCAGGGGTGTCTGCTGTTCCCTCTCCCTTTGCCCCTCCCCGTGTTTGTGTGCACACATGTGCTCTTGCTTTCTCTCAAACAGATAAAATCCTAAAGAAAAATAAAAGGAACATGCCTAATTCTGCATATAAATTCTTTTTTTTTTTTTAAAGATTTTGTTTATTTATTCGACAGAGATAGAGACAGCCATCGAGAGAGGGAACACAGCAGGGGAGTGGGAGAGGAAGAAGCAGGCTCATAGCGGAGGAGCCTGATGTGGGGCTCGATCCCATAATGCCGGGATCACGCCCTGAGCCGAAGGCAGACGCTTAACCGCTGTGCCACCCAGGCGCCCCTCTGCATATAAATTCTGCACACACCTCTGTATGAGCCCTTGAAATAGGCACACATCGGGCAGGACCCAAGAAGCCAAGCGAACACCAAACAACCAGAGACTGGGGCTGCTGGTCAACAGAAGAAGACAGTTCTGGACTTTGAGTCCAGCCAAATGTACTGCCTGCTAAAACAAACGAAAAAACATGATCCTCTTCAGGAGGACCAAACAAAATCCAGGGTTTCTACAGTGTCTCGTTCACAAAATCCAAGAAGCATTCTATAATCACTAGACACGTAAAGAAACAAGAGCATGACCCATACAAAGAGAAACAGGAGGCCGGGCACAAGGCGAGTCACACACTAGAATCGGGGGCAAGCAGCAAGAAGTGGCTGTTACAACCAAGCTCAACAAAAGAAAAGAAAACATTTGTGATGTAAGAACCAAAGAACATCTCAGGAGAGAAACGGAAACTCTTAAAATATGAAAATTCAAGAAGCAATCAAGATGCCCACTGTAGGGGAACACATAAATGAACACATGGACATGTGCGTCCATCCAAAGAAATATTATTCAGCAATAAAAAGGCGTTGTCAAGTCATGAAAAGGCACTGAGGAAAATGAAATGCATACCTGAAAAGTCTACATCCAGCGTGACCCCACCTGGATAACACGCTGAAAAAGGCAAAACTATGGAGACGGTGAAAGATCAGGGGCTGAAGGGCGGTGCTGAACAAGAAGAGAGCCCCGAGGATTGTAAGGACAGTGAAAAACTCTGAGGGACCACGGCGGTGGACACCTGTCATTACACGTTTGTCCGAGCCCACAACCCGTACAACACCAAGAACCAAGAGTGAACCCTGATGTAAACCACAGACCGTGGATGATTAGGACACTCAATTTACCTTGAACTTAAAACTGCTCTTAAAAAAAAAAAAAAAAAGCCTTAAAATCGTAAAAGAGAATTTAAATAAAAATCATAAAATGAAAAAAAATGTTATTTCTGAAACAAAAAATCCATTGGACGAGCTTAACAGCAGTTTGGAATTAACAGAAGACTTGCAGAATTTCAAGACAGGTCAACTGAAAGTGTCCAATCTGGAAAAAAAAAAAAAAAGAGAGAAAAAAACTGGATAGAAAAGAAAAAGCTCTGGGGACCTGTGGAATAATATCAGAAGCCTTAACATCCCTCCAGGGGAGCCCCAAAAGGAAGGAGACACTGAGACAGGAAAAACAATGGAGAAATTTGAGTAAAAATTTCTCAAATTTAGTAGAAGACATAAACTTCCAGATCCAATAAGTTCAGAGAACACCAAACAAAGACAGATTCAAGCAAAGGGCGCGGAGGCGCGTCACAGCCAGACCTCCCCGCACTGACGGCGCACCGTCCCTTCGCTGCTGGAGGAAGGCTGTCAACAAAAACTCCTACGTCCAGTGTAAATGCCCTGTCACAACACAGGTACAAGCAAAACACTCTTTGGATGAAAGAAAACTAAGGGAACTTCTAACCCGCAGACCCAGACTCCAGAAAATGCTGAAGGAATGTCTTCCAGACTGAGGGGACAGAGTCACAAACTGGCTCTTCAGTAAGGAATGGAAAGCACTGAAAACAGCAAATATGTGGGTAAATATAAGACTAGATTTTCTTCTTAATTTTTAAAAACACACTCATATTGGGGCGCCTGGGTAGCGCAGTTGTTAAGCGTCTGCCTTCAGCTCAGGGCGTGATCCCGGCGTTCTGGGATCGAGTCCCACATCAGGCTCCTCCTCTGGGAGCCTGCTTCTTCCTGTCCCACTCCCCTGCTGTGTTTCCTTTCTCGCTGGCTGTCTCTCTGTCACAAAAATAAATTAAAAATCTTTTAAAAAAATAAAAATAAAAACACACTCATATTAAAACAGAAAGTGCTATGGTATCATTGGGGTGTCCAGCACGTGTAGAGATAATAGGTATGACGACCACAGCATGAAGGACAGAGAAGGTAAATGGTCGCAGCCCAAGCGCGGGAGTCTTACACTTCATGATAAGCCAGCCGCCACCATCGCGATGGGCTGCGGAACGCAAAAATGTGCCGTGATCCCCAGAACAGCCAGTGAAAAGAATGCAGGGTGCTACACCAAGGGCTAAAACGGGATCCTGTGATTCCACTTAAATGAAGTTCGAGCACGGGCAGCACTAATCAATACCGGGAAAAAAACCCAGAACAGAAGAAAACATAGTTAAAGGTGGGAGGTAGGGGGAGGCCTGAGAACTGACAGGGAAAGGACAGTGACAGGAACCATGTTACAGAGCTTCACGCATTTACTGAAACTCAAAGACTGAAACAACCCGAAATGATACACATAAATGACCACATTTCACGGAGTGCACGTATGCGAGGGGCTGGAGTGCCACGGATCCCCCCTCCAGGTCGCTGAATGAGCAGGAATGAACACTGCGGGCGGCCACCGTGCTCTCACGACAATGACAATACCGTGGAGTCCACAGCACCACCAGCACAGGGGCTCGAGGGCCACCAGGACCCCCAGGGCCACCGTGCTCCAGCGCCTGCAAGCCCCAGAGGTCTTCTCATGTCACAATCTTCGCTTGTCCCTCTTACTTTTAATGATGAAATGAAAACATTGTTAAATGCACTTCTGGCTTCAGAACATAATAAAAATAGCCAGTTACTAATGTCACCTTTGGCAAATTACTTACACTTAACCTCTTGGTGTCTGCCTTCTCACTGCTAAAATGGGGATAAAGACAGACGGGGACTCACGGAGTTGTTCTGAAGACTAAATACATGGGAAGCTCACAGACAGTGCGTGCACACAGCCAACACTGAAATGTTATCACTGGCATCATTCCTTCTCACTACCTGTTCTCTCCTTCCTCTCTTTATTGATAATTCTGAAAGAAAAAAATCATTCTGATTGGTAAATTAGCCTCCTCAATACAAATATTAATAGTACACCAACTCATGAGCTTCATCCCTCATCTCTAAAATAAAAACCCACCACACAGCAACTGTTCTCAGAAGTCCTACACCTTGCACAAGTGCCCACACAAGCAAACTCATCAGCCAGGAGAACCCCACGCTCAGGTAGTGAGCAGGCTCCGGATCACAGCTCCATATGAACGGCGTCCTGGTCCAGCACGCACACCACGCAGCACCGCCACACGACTCCTGGACCCGATACTTTCAAAGTGTCTCACTGATTTTACTAACCTTAGTAGGGCTACGGCAGGAGCATTATTCCCAAGATTTTACATTTTGTTGAAATGCCCAAAAGAGATGAGAGAAGGGATCCTCTGCCCTATAAATTAATTCTCCTCCTTCCATAAAGTTATTTTTTTTAGTCTAGACTATATTTCCAGAAGCTGTTCCTACATATACATGTTTTAATTAGATGCACTGTGACTCAGTAAGAAACCTGAGGATATAATTTCTTTCTAGTAATTCTACTGAAGCTTTTACATAAAAGTCCCAAATAATTAGGACATGATTCTGTAATGCTTCCTTCTAATTAATCTGACGTCCCTTTTGAAAGTACAGAAGAATATAAACTATACTTAAACTGGCATGACGAATACTTGTTTGGTTTATTGCCATTCTGTGGCAAACTGTAACACCAAGGCTTGCCGTGATCTATACTCGCGTAAACACGAAAGGACCATAATCCCAACAGCCTTACAGCTAGGGCTGCCAACAGCACTCTATCAGCAAAGTCCCAGGGGGCAGGTCTACAGAGCACCAGAGAGCTCACGCCTTTCCGGCTCCCAGGGGACTGGTCCATACACTTCTCTCTGTCATGGGGTAATACCTTTTGAACTATCATGCACAGAGAGTTGCTCCCGTGGGAAGCTTTTGCATACCAGCTTTTGAAAAATAATAAAGTAGAATACTGATGTTAAAAATTCACTAGAACCCACTGCCATGTAATGCGTAAGAGAAATAGCCAACAAAGCCATTAAGGAAGAGTGTGATCAGGTGTCACTGACAGGACCCTAGGAAAGAAAAGGAGGAAGGAAAAAATGTTTTCACCCGAGTGGCCTTTCATAAACACCCAACACCTCCCTCGCACTTGGTTTTCACAGACGCTCGGGACAAAGCCCCTGTTGGGTGGCAGGGACCATGAGGCTCTGGTCCGAGAGAGACAGCCTCTGCCCTCCAATAAGTCAAGTCTGGTGATGGAAAGTTAACAAAATCCACTTCAGGAGAGTATGATAAGGTCTAAGACAGAAGAAGGACACAGAAGGCTTGTGTGTGTTAGCCAACAACCGGGGGTTGGGGAGCCCCAGGTACCAGGGAGCCTACCTGAAAGAACAGTATCTACAGAGGGTCAGGGGAAAGAGGGATTGCAGTAAACATAAGGAACTTCAAGTTCAGACATAGGTCAGTATAGACAAGCAGTGGACAGATCACAAAGGCCACAGCATGCCGTGCTAAGACCTGCATGTTGGAGAGTAACAATCCTATAGGCATTTTACCAAGACCATTCCAGGGACAACACGAGACCTGCTGTAAGAGGCTAATGATGGGTTGTCACAGTAGAGTAGATCGAGGCCAGGGGGAACAGGTTGTCATAGCAGACTAGACCCAGGCCAGGGGGAACGGCTTGTCACAGTAGACTGGACCCAGGCCGGGAACAGGGTGTCATAGTAGACTAGACCCAGGCCAGGGGGGATGGGTTGTCATAGCAGACTGGACCCAGGCCGGGGATGGGTTGTCACAGCAGACTGGACCCAGGCCAGGGATTGGTTGTCAATGCAGACTGGACCCAGACCAGGGGAACAGATTATCATAGTAGATTAGAACCAGGCTGGGGGTACGGGTTTTCACAGTAGATGAGATTCAGGCCAAGGGGGACAGGTTGTCATAGTAGACTGGACCCAAGCCAGGGGGGATGGGTTGTCCCAGCAGACTAGACCCAGGCCAATGGGGCAGGTTGTCATAGTAGACAAGACTTAAGCCAGGGGACTGGTTGTCATAGTACACTAGACCTTGGTCAAGGTGAGCAGCTGGACATGTCACTGTTATTTCTAAGAGTTAAGGTACTAAAGTTTCTGGATAATTTAACTAAAAAACCAACGAGAGCAGCTACAAGTTGTTTCTTCTAGACTTTAAACACTGAATCAGCTGAATTCTAAAAGGAGGGGATCACTCACATACATGCCAGCATGCGTTCTTGACTCAGGGGAAGGAATGAAGTTACATGAGGCTAGGGTTGTGCTTGTTCCCTTAAGACTATTTTAATCTATGCCCTGGCTCTCTGGCAAATGGCCCAAAATCTAAGTCCGCCTCCACAGAAGTGTGCCATATATGGGACCATCACGTCAAGTGAGATGGCAAGAGAGAGGGATAGACAGAGAGGAAACACTGACTGGGGCTGTGGTGGTGTCAACAGAGAAGAAACCTGCAAAGTTGCTGAGGGCCTGGTACCTGACTGGGGGACCAGGAGAGAAGGCAACGGAAAGGCATGGGCTTCTGGCTGGGGGATGGGGCAGCAGTCAAGGAGAGTGAAAGGGGAGCTTGCCTTGGACATACTGAGCTACCTGGAACCTCCAGCTGGAGGCCAGGTCTAGTGGGGCATGGAGATTTTGGATGGATCAGTGAGAACACCATCATGTAAAGGGCAGGAGAGCAGAGAGAAACTGAGAACACTCAGAGAAGCGAGAGGAAAAGCAGCAGTGCCTAGGATTGAAGGAGGGCAGAGACTCTCAGCAGGACACCTAGGCCATGCCCAGACTCCTGAAAGCCCCATCTGGGGGCAGCACCTCCACAACCATACTTGCTTAAAAAGAAGAAAAAAGCGGCCTCCCCTGGGTATTCCACTGTGCGGGGGGGGGGGGGGGGGGGGGGGGTGGGCACAGAACCAATGAGAGCTAAAATGGGTAAGGACTGAAAAGCATGCAATGAACTAGGTAAATCAGAGGCCATCCAGATAAAGACATCAGTGAAACTGAATACACACCGTCTAGAAGGAAACCCACATCTACAAGGGAAGGGCGGCACGCAAGCAAAGGTAATGCTTCAAATGCAAGAGGGAAAAGACGGATTATTCAACCAATGGCATTGGAGCAACTGGGTTTTCATTAGGAAACTATAAAACTCGCTCCGTACCTTACACCAAATAAATCCACATGGATCCGTGAAACCTAAGATGAGAAGCCACACGAGTTCTGTACCCGCAGACGCCACAGGGAACGCTTTCACAACGTACCCTGCAGAGCGCACGCCCGACCTTGATCTACCACGCACGTCACGATCTGTGTGACACGTGAGGTGGAACACATTTCTCATTGCGACACAAAACCCAGAAGCCATACAAGACTGATGAACAGGAACTGCAGGGTAAAGTCAACAGGCAGGAAAAACCACAGAAAAACAAATTCTTGCCACTTCTACTAAAGACAAAAGGACAATCTCCTTGAAACTTAGAGCTCAAACAATAAAGAAAAGACCAACAACTCAACAGAAATGGGCAGAGGATATGGAGAGCTTGCCAAAAATAAAACTCGCTTGAAGCAATGTTCGGCCGCACTCATCAGGGGACTGCAGAACACACCTGCGGCACCTGCGCGCCGCCTCCCAGCAGCCAGGGGCCACCACCGGCACGGACACCAGGAGCCCGTGCACCCCACGCCGCCGGGAGGCATACAAACAGGCACTCTCATACACACTGCTGTGGGGGCGCCAGAGGTGGGCCACCACGGCGTCTAAAATCATGACGCAGGTACACACCCTTTGGTCCACCATCAACCCCACTTCCAGGTTTCTAGTCCCCAGATAAACTCGCCGAAACGTGAAAGGTCACGCACCCTGTTTGTTGTATAGGTGACACGTACATCACCCTTAATCGACTGAGTTGTTTGTAATAGTAACATGGGAACCAAATGTCCACGAGCAGGGACTCACTACACAGCCTGCCCTGAAGCAGAATGAAGACGCTCCACGGCCTGATGTGGGCTGCTCATCCAGAACGGCAGCCAGGAGAAGACAGCAAGGCACAGACCTGTGTCGGGAGTAAGAGGCCAAGTACCCATCTGTAAATACAAAGCAAGTTTCTCTGGAAGTTTCTATAAGGAACAAAAAGGGGGACAGACCAGGAAAAGGGTAGGAAATCTTGTTTTTTTAAATGTGAAATAACAGGAATCAACACCCAGGTAAAGGAACAGAACACTGCCCACACCTGGAAATGTCCCGTGGGCCCTTCTCTGATGTGAGGGGGAAAAGGAATGTCTCACTGAATATCCTTTTGTATCTTTTCAATTTTTACCTCTGATTATATTAACTGTTTTTTTTTTCAGAAATCTTTACTAAACATTGATTTAGTCAGAGAAGTTGGGGGCAGAAGCCAGGTTCCAGGAAGCAGAGACATAAGCTGAAGGTGACCTGGCTCCACTCTACCGCTGGGGGAGGGGGCAGCGTGCAGAATAGCACCTGTCGGAAGGTCCTGTGTTATTTAAACATGGCCATAAAATGTTTTAGAAGAACACATATATATTTACATGTGCATAAAAATGTCAGAAGGATATACGCCGAATTGTTAAAACTGGACTACCCCTGGCAAGTAGGAGTGAGGGTGGCTGGGGCAGGACAGAGAAGAGGAGCGGCTGATGGAGGTGGACAACAGCGAAGGGAGGAACTATGGCTGTGTTTATGCGCCAACTGGAAAACAGAGGTCAAACACTGAGACGGAGGAGGCGGGGAGGTCAGGAGATGGCAAAGTTCAGACGCCTGAGCTAACAACATCCCTGAGGAAACAGAAAGATATGACCAAAACAGAGACTGAGGGACTCGCCTGTGACCAAAAGAACGCTCTGTCACAGAACGAGGAGAAAAAGGAAGGAAGGGTAAGGGCGCACACAAGACCTTTCAGGGGCTCGTGATTTTTCTATGGACCTGAGAAACACCCACCTAAAATCCCAGACACCACTTAGAGGCAAGACTCAGTAAAAAGCGTCCTCAAGGCCCAGAGTGCTCCTCGCTGCTTTCGAGATGGGACCACAAGTCTGCGCCAGTCATTGGGGACCACATGGCGAGTCCAGGCCCACTTCATTATGCCCTGATCACAGATTACAAGTAGCTGCCACGGTATCAGTTATGGGAAAGATATTCAGTCTTGCCTTTGTCTTTACTCTAAGTAACCTCAGGCCTCATAACTCAGAACAAAACAAACTGCTTAAGAATGAACCTATTTTATGCTCATCCACTCAGTGTAAGAGTGACTGAATAAACTCTGGCTGTACTAACAAAAAAAAAGAAAAAAAGAGAAAGAATTAACCTATTTTATGAAGCTCTTGATGACGGCTTTTCACCCTGCCAGGAAGCAGCTCGATAACGTGTTAGGTCTCTGCACGTACAAAACCTCCGTGGAGCCTGGGAAAGAGCCACCTCGCGGACACTATCTCCACATTGCACACGTCAGGGCTGGAGTCCGAAATCAGAACCCCTCAGTGATCTGTAATCTCACTGGGGAGCTTGTGGCAATGGTTCTCACACTCACGAGAGAGCTGGTGTCCTAAATGGTGGTGAAAGAAAGAAAGAAAAGAAAAGGGAAGAAAAGAGAAAAGAAAAGAAAAGGAAGAAAGAAAGATCCAAAGCATCTCTTTTCTGAAATGTAATCTGTCTAAGGCAGAAAAAAGACACAACACTTATATAGAAACGATTTTTCCCTAAACATAACAAATTTTTGTTCCTAACAGTCTCTGGGAGGTTAGCAGCGACCAATTGAACAAACAAAAATGTACCATCTACTAGCTTGCCTCTGAGGTCGTAAGATGCCTATGTTGATTTGTGCGGAAAAAAGTGTATCAATCTCAAATGTCCTCAGTCCGAAAGGAAGGTAAATGAAGTATACAGGGCTGAGGGAAGAAAGGGTACACTGAAGTCTAAGTAACTGCTGAACGTCAAACACTGCAGACCAGGATGAACACGGACGTTTGTCATTAGGCTATGTGAAGTCACACCGCCACGTCGCTCCGGAGAAGCTACCAGGAGACCTGCAGTTTGCACGGTGGCACTCGGAACGCTGACCGAAGCAGGAGCGCCAGCATTGCCGAGTGGGGCCCAGCACACGCGCCCACGAGGGTCCGCAGCCCCCATGCCATCGGAGGGCGAAGGGCAGCACCCCCGCGGGGCGCCTCATCCTAGGCCGGGGCGCCAGCTCCCCCGCGGCTCCACGCCGGCCTGACGATGAGCTCAGTTTCAGCGAGGGACCCACCACCACCCGCAAGCAAACGTGCAGCCAGGTCGTGCCCCTCACCGTCAAGAGGGCAGTTGGCCGGCCTGTAAAAGCTGGCCAAAACCGAACAATCCAGCATGTGTTAGGACATAATTTCCTGTCGCGTCATAACCAAAGCGGTGGCAGCAAAGGCAGCCAGACCGAGCTCAGACCGCAGGCCCGCGTCCGTGGGCCGCCCTACTCAGCTGATGGGAGCCCCAGGACTGAAGCCCCCGCGGAGCCGCCACCATCAGGGATAACAACAGCCGCGAGCGAACTTAGCTGGCACCCGTGAACCGCAATGCTTCTGACAGCTCGCAGGAAGCACTGCAACAGAGCCAGCTGCCGTCTGGCCGGGGCGTGCCCTTGCCAGCAGCGCACCCCGCTTCCAGTGCTTCCCCCAGAGAGCCCACGGAGGACACCCCACGGAAGACCACCGCTGCACTCCCGCAGCAAGCCCTTTCAAAAGGTGCAGCACCCACTGGACAAAATCAATCTCGTGATTTTTCACCACCTCGTTGTTCGGCTGTGATCCTTGTCATGAGGATTCTGAAACACCAGGGTGGGGGCAGCTTCCCGCTACCCTGCCCAGCTAGAGCTGAGGCTGCCACCCGGCTCCTGACCACCACGGTCAGGGCAGTGTGCTCTCTGCCACCTTCAGCCACGGTTCTGGAAAGCGGCGCTGCACATGGCGCCCTGCACCTCCCAGGCAGCCTCTCACCACGGCAGGGAGGTCCCTCAGACGGCCACGCGTGGACAGTGGTCCAAAGACGACTCGTTAAGTGTTAGGTGTAAGGGATTAAAATAAGAGCCTATTAACCACGAGGGGGAAAAAAGTCTAAAAATAAGCACACGCAACAACTCAAGTGTCCATCCACAGAAGAGTGGATAAACAAAACGGGGTCTATCCACACAGTGAATATTATTCAGCCCTTAAAAAGCAGAGAAGTAGGGGCACCTGGGTGGCACAGCGGTTAAGCGTCTGCCTTCGGCTCAGGGCGTGATCCCGGTGTTATGGGATCGAGCCCCACATCAGGCTCCTCCGCTATGAGCCTGCTTCTTCCTCTCCCACTCCCCCTGCTTGTGTTCCCTCTCTCACTGGCTGTCTCTCTCTCTCGGTCAGATAAATAAATAAAATCTTAAAAAAAAAAAAAAAAAAGCAGAGAAGCAATGACACACACTTTGAGAACATGATGCTGAGTGAGAGAGACCAGACACGGAAGGCCACACACTGTAGGATTCCACTTCCATGAAATGTCCGGGACAAGCCAGTGCACAATACAGAGGACTGGCTGTCAGGGGCTGGGGAGAGGGAATGGGGAGGGAGTGCAAACAGGTACAGGGTTTCTTTGCGGGGTGATGAAAATGTTCTGTAAGGATACAGTGGTAATGGTTACACAGCTCTGTCAGTATGTTAAGAACTACTTAAGTGTACACCTTGAAAGAGTGAATTGTATAATTTTTAAAAATTAAATCATAAAAACTTTAAAAAACAAGCATATACCTCTAGCACATTACGATTTACATAAAAAAAAAACTGCAAAGGGTAAAGTTAAACTTTTCCCAAAGCTACAGCTCTTTACTTAACTAGGAAGAGAGTGACAGTCCCAGGCGACCTTTATCGCTAGCTCACGCGCAACTCCGAGGAGCAGCGCACCTATGGCACCTGTCGCCTACTGGGCACAGCAATGCTACTGTGCTCTACCACCAGCTTAGCCGGGCTGACTGCTTTCCTTTCTGCACGTGAAAACGTTTATTTTACCTCACTCACACTCTGAAGTGTCTCCTGCTCATCCTCCGAGCAGGAAGGATCATTGAGTAACAGTGAGGATCTGGAGACGCAATTGCAAATCATGAATATATCAGAAAACATCATTGTACGAACTATCGCTTCAAAGTAAAGAAAAAATCAAACCCGTGTCTTTATCCCTAAAGGATAAACACAAAGCCTCTAAGCTCAGAAAGCTCAAAACAAAATAACAACAGCTTACAAACGAAATGCAAGCAGAGCTTTAATGGGGCTGTTTTCCCAGGATAACAGTAAATGTTAGATCCAGAGACACCAAGAAGGGAAAATGCTCAGACGTTAGACTTCACTGGAGGGACCGCCTGCAAAAGCAGCAAAGGGTGTATCAGGCCTTAACAGTAACAGAAAGTTACATGAATGTGACTGAACTTAGCTGAGCACTGACAGAGGGGATGTGGGGGAAAACTAGACATCATGCTTGCTCTGAAATATGGAAGCAACAGCCCTAAGGTTACTCACCATCACATCATTAAGGGTCAGGCAGAATTATTCAATTTCCCACAGATAAACAGAAAAAAATTGTCAGCTCCAAGTAACTACTCAAAAATCAATTTAGAAAACAGGAACCCTCTGAGACATAAATATTTCACTCTGTAACAATGTGCCTTGCCTAAGCCAGCACTCCTCCATTAAAAACCCAGAGAGGATGGACGTGGCAGAGAAGGGAGCAGTCCCTGCACATGTGCCGGGCACATCACGAGTGACCTCATGCAGCCCTCCAGCAAGCCCAGGAGGCAGGTAACCTGCCATCGACTCTACAAATACAAAAGGAGGGGGGATCCTGGCCAAGGTCACACAGCTGGCCAGTTCCGAGTGTGTGGGCAGGGGTGAGGGGGAGACTGGCCCTTCGTGTCATCAGAGGGATTTCTCACTTGACAGAAAGGCTCTCTTAGCACACTTTCGTTCTACTGCTAGCCCCTGCCCCCCACCAAGATAATAATCGCCATCTTCCCCTTTTGTAAAGGGATGAATCTGCATACACAAAGGAATCGCCCTCCAGAGAGGAGCGGGACTAGAGCAAGAGCCCCAGACGTCAGCGCACAGCGTCCAACCACAAGGCTAGCAGCACAGGAACCTGACCATCAGGGACTGAGATCCCACGAACAGGTGACATGGCACTGGCACCCCAAAGCTGACTGAGCCCCCTACAGACAACCACACTGCCTAGGACACTGCTTTCCCTTTGTTGTAGTGGGAACACCATGTTTCTGTCCAATGCACAACATGAGATTCACAGTGGCATTTCCACACTCATTTAAAAAGAAAACCACAGTCTCGGAGCTCCACGTCACCAAGAAAAGAGAAGACACATTAAAACCAACGTAGGTAGCACAACCACATCTTAGAGAAAAACATTAAAAAAAAAAGCCACAACCCAGGGCTGAGAGCTTGAAAACCACCAGCAGCAAACCAGAGAGGACCCAAGAGGACCCAGACACCGAGAAAGGCACGCAGCACTACTGGTCCTGACTGCAGTCTCTTCTCCAAGAGTCCCAGTGCCATCTGAACACACGCCACACTGGGTCAAAGAGAAATCCTTTTTTCTTGGAGCACCATTTTGGCACTGGGTCCCAGGGGGCTGTGAAAAATGAGTTTGAGCCCCGAACACTTGGTGTTTACATAGTTTTGAAACATTTAGACAAAAGTTCACATTTCCAACTGAATGACCACAATGCCCTTCCTGTTTAGTTTGGAGACGGCAGCCGTTAACCACATTCCTTAGGAGACCAACACCCTGGGACTCGCAGCAGACCCAGGATCTGCTCCCACAAAGGCAGGCAGCCCGCATGCTTTGGTCCGAGGCTGCAGACGTGTTTCTGTGCCTGTCACGGGAGCCGGGCTCCGCACCTGCCCCGCGGCGACACCCGCCCCACCAAGGGAAAGGACACGTAGGCCGTGGGGGCGCCGTACAGCCCCCGCGCAGTCCGCTAAGGTTACCACCTCCACCTCGCCAGCGGCTTCCCTTCCGGCTAAGAAACACGGGATTTGGAGAAACTCGGACGACACCTGGCGTAACTGACCTGGCGCCCAAGGGCCCCATTAAGGGGACAAAGGCCTTATTGCGCCTGCAGCTGCAGGCGTGAAAGGAAAAAAGAAAAGCACAAACGAACAGCGAACTCTGACTGGGCAGGCCTCCCCGGGGCCCAGGCGCCCCGCAACCTCCGTGCGCCGGACGGGTGCGAGCGCTCACGAGGGGCCCCGGGGGCGCGGGGTGGCAGGGGGCGCGCACCTTGTGGCAGGCCGGGCAGGTGGGCAGCGCGCTCTTGCCGCCGTGGCTCCCGCCGCCGCCGCCGCTCAGGCTGCTCTGGATCTGCGTGAGCTCCTGGCGCAGCACCTGCTTCTGGTGGAAGCTGAAGGCCGGGTGGTTGGAGGCCATGGTGAAGAGCAGCAGGAACTCATCGCCCGTGCGGCCCTCGTTGAGCTGCAGCCCGTAGTTGTGGATGATGGAGTCGATGTGCGTGAGCGTGCGGTACAGCACGCCCGCCGCCTCGCGCTGCTCCGAGCCCAGCAGCGCCAGCGACACGAGCAGCTTGCTGCGTACCACCTCGTCCGTCAGGTTGGTGAGGCTGCCCAGGTCGGCCGGGTTGTTGGCCTTGATCTCCGAGTCGCGCAGCGAGTGGTAGTCCTTGCGGGCCAGGTCCTCGAGGCACGAGCCGAGGAAGCGCAGCTCGAGCGGGATGCACAGGTCCAGCAGGCCGCACAGGAACTCCACGCGCTGCGGCGACGGCAGCTCCGAGAACCAGCGGTACACGCCGTCCCTCTGCAGCGGGCAGCGCTTCTCCACCATGCTGCCGCCCGCGCCGCGCCGCGCCCCGGAACCGGGGGCCGCCGGCCGGGGCCGGGGGCGCGG